>NC_072858.1:22161372-22433872 GCF_028858705.1 Grus americana
GAGTGAAAAGACAACGATACAGGACCATTTGAAAACACACGCTCCCATCAACCAAGAAGCTAGCAAGACAGCCTGGTAGCCAAAGGACACAAGACCAAATGCTACACCCAGACTTACATGGAGGGCGTCAACACTCTTGACTCAAAGTTCCACCACCTTCCTCTTCTGTCTTGATCCCTCTTGACTCGAAGGTCCACCTCCGTCGTCTTCTTTCTTCATTCCTCTTGACTCGAAGGTCCACCACCTTCCTCTTCTTTCTTCATCCCTCTTGACTCGAAGTTCCCCCACCTTCCTGTTCGTTCTTCATCCCTCTTGACGCGAAGTTCCAATACCTTCCTCTTCTTTCTTCATCCCTCTTGACTCGAAGGTCCACATGCGTCATCTTCTTTCTTCGTACCTCTTGACTCGAAGGTCCACCTCCGTCGTCTTCTTTCTTCATCCCTCTTGACTCGAAGGTTCATATCCGTCGTCTTCTTTCTTCATCCCTCCTGACTCGAAGGTCCACATCCGTCATCTTCTTTCTTCGTACCTCTTGACTCGGAGGTCCACACCCGTCGTCTTCTTTCTTCATCCCTCTTGACTCGAAGGTTCATATCCGTCGTCTTCTTTCTTCATCCCTCTTGACTCGAAGGTCCACATCCGTCATCTTCTTTCTTCATCCCTCTTGACTCGAAGGTCCACAACCGTCGTCGTCTTTCTTCGTACCTCTTGACTCGAAGGTCGACATCCGTCGTCTTCTTTCTTCATCCCTGTTGACTTGAAGGTCGACATCCATTGTCTTCTTTCTTCGTACCTCTTGACTCGAAGGTCCACATCCATCCTCTTCTTTCTTCTTTGCTCTTGACTCGAAGGTCCACCTCCATCGTCTTCTTTCTTCATCCCTCTTGACTCGAATGTCCACATCCCTTGTCTTCTTTCTTCATCCCTCTTGACTCGAAGGTCCACATCCATCCTCTTCTTTCTTCGTACCTCTTGACTCGAAGGTCCACCTCCGTCGTCTTCTTTCTTCGTACCTCTTGACTCGAAGGTCCACCTCCGTCGTCTTCTTTCTTCGTACCTCTTGAATCGAAGGTCCACATCCGTCGTCTTCTTTCTTCATCCCTGTTGACTTGAAGGTCCACAGCCGTCGTCTTCTTTCTTCATCCCTCTTGACTCGAAGGTCCACATCCATCGTCTTCTTTCTTCATACCTCTTGACTCGAAGGTCCACCTCTGTCGTCTTCTTTCTTCGTACCTCTTGACTCGAAGGTCCACATCCGTCGTCGTCTTTCTTCGTACCTCTTGACTCGAAGGTCCACCTCCGTCGTCTTCTTTCTTCGTACCTCTTGACTCGAAGGTCCACATCCGTCGTCGTCTTTCTTCGTACCTCTTGACTCGAAGGTCCACCTCCGTCGTCTTCTTTCTTCGTACCTCTTGACTCGAAGGTCCACCTCCGTCGTCTTCTTTCTTCGTACCTCTTGACTCGAAGGTCCACCTCCGTCGTCTTCTTTCTTCGTACCTCTTGACTCGAAGGTCCACATCCGTCGTCTTCTTTCTTCGTACCTCTTGACTCGAAGGTCCACCTCCGTCGTCTTCTTTCTTCGTACCTCTTGACTCGAAGGTCCACCTCCGTCGTCTTCTTTCTTCGTACCTCTTGACTCGAAGGTCCACCTCCGTCGTCTTCTTTCTTCGTACCTCTTGACTCGAAGGTCCACCTCCGTCGTCTTCTTTCTTCGTACCTCTTGACTCGAAGGTCCACATCCGTCGTCTTCTTTCTTCGTACCTCTTGACTCGAAGGTCCACATCCGTCGTCTTCTTTCTTCATCCCTCTTGACTCGAAGGTCCACATCCGTCGTCTTCTTTCTTCTTTGCTCTTGACTCGAAGGTCCACATCCGTCGTCTTCTTTCTTCATCCCTCTTGACTCGAAGGTCCACATCCGTCGTCTTCTTTCTTCGTACCTCTTGACTCGAAGGTCCACATCCGTCGTCTTCTTTCTTCGTACCTCTTGACTCGAAGGTCCACATCCGTCGTCTTCTTTCTTCTTTGCTCTTGACTCGAAGGTCGACATCCGTCGTCTTCTTTCTTCGTACATCTTGACTCGAAGGTCCACATCCGTCGTCTTCTTTCTTCTTTGCTCTTGACTCGAAGGTCCACATCCATCGTCTTCTTTCTTCATCCCTCTTGACTCGAAGGTCCACATCCGTCGTCTTCTTTCTTCGTACCTCTTGACTCGAAGGTCCACATCCGTCGTCTTCTTTCTTCATCCCTCTTGACTCGAAGGTCCACATCCATCGTCTTCTTTCTTCATCCCTCTTGACTCGAAGGTCCACATCCATCGTCTTCTTTCTTCATACCTCTTGACTCGAAGGTCCACATCCGTCGTCTTCTTTCTTCGTACCTCTTGACTCGAAGGTCCACATCCGTCGTCTTCTTTCTTCGTACCTCTTGACTCGAAGGTCCACATCCGTCGTCTTCTTTCTTCGTACCTCTTGACTCGAAGGTCCACATCCGTCGTCTTCTTTCTTCGTACCTCTTGACTCGAAGGTCCACCTCCGTCGTCTTCTTTCTTCGTACCTCTTGACTCGAAGGTCCACATCCGTCGTCTTCTTTCTTCCTCTCTCTTGACTCGAAGGTCCACATCCGTCGTCTTCTTTCTTCTTTCCTCTTGACTCGAAGGTCCACATCCGTCGTCTTCTTTCTTCATCCCTCTTGACTCGAAGGTCCACCTCCGTCGTCTTCTTTCTTCATCCCTCTTGACTCGAAGGTCCACCTCCATCGTCTTCTTCATCCCTCTTGACTCGAAGGTCCACATCCGTCATCTTCTTTCTTCATCCCTCTTGACTCGAAGGTCCACATCCGTCGTCTTCTTTCTTCATCGCTCTTGACTCGAAGGTCCACATCCGTCGTCTTCTTTCTTCGTACCTCTTGACTCGAAGGTCCACACCCGTCGTCTTCTTTCTTCACCCCTCTTGACTCGAAGGTCCACATCCATCGTCTTCTTTCTTCATACCTCTTGACTCGAAGGTCCACAGCCGTCGTCTTCTTTCTTCATACCTCTTGACTCGAAGGTCCACATCCATCCTCTTCTTTCTTCATCCCTCTTAACTCCAAGGTCCACATCCGTCGTCTTCTTTCTTCATCCCTCTTGACTCGAAGGTCCACATCCGTCGTCTTCTTTCTTCGTACCTCTTGACTCGAAGGTCCACATCCGTCGTCTTCTTTCTTCATACCTCTTGACTCGAAGGTCCACCTCCGTCGTCTTCTTTCTTCATCCCTCTTGACTCCAAGGTCCACATCCATCGTCTTCTTTCTTCATCCCTCTTGACTCGAAGGTCCACCTCCGTCGTCTTCTTTCTTCCTCTCTCTTGACTCGAAGGTCCACCTCCGTCGTCTTCTTTCTTCATCCCTCTTGACTCGAAGGTCCACCGCCTTCCTCTTCTTTCTTCGTACCTCTTGACTCGAAGGTCCACATCTGTCGTCTTCTTTCTTCCTCTCTCTTGACTCCAGGTCCACATCCGTCGTCTTCTTTCTTCTTTGCTCTTGACTCGAAGGTCCACATCCGTCGTCTTCTTTCTTCATCCCTCTTGAGTCGAAGGTCGACATCCGTCGTCTTCTTTCTTCATCCCTCTTGACTCAAAGGTCCACATCGGTCCTCTTCTTTCTTCATCATTCTTCTCTTGAAGGCCTACCACTTTCCTCTTCTTTCTTCATCAGTCTTGACTCGCAGGTCCACCACTTTCCTCTTCTTTCTTCATCAGTCTTGACATGAAGGTCTACCTCCGTCTTCATCTTACCTAATTAGTCTTGACTCGCACCTCATCCACTTTCCTCTTCTTTCTTCATCACTCTTGACTGCAAGTTGACCCCCAATTTAATGTCTTATATATATTTTCTATCCAGCTCCAGTAATTTCCAAAACCTTTGCCTGTGGCCTTAAAATTTTTGGAGATCCAACCTTGCCGTGCATCGCTCCGTTAGCCATGCACAACGCTCCTCAGACCAGCCAGGCAGCAGGAAAATTTCTAGAGCTGCCAGTGGGATATTGAGGTGTAGTGTCACTTGCAAAAGCCCCCTTCCCATTAGCTTTCCACACCAATCCAATTGCACCGCACAGGCAAAGTCAACTTCAGCCCTTACCCTACACCTAACTCGTACCTGTCCAACACTTCAACTGACAACTCTCCAAAACCTACCTACAAACTCTCCACATCTCATCCTTCGCTCTAAACTGCTCTCCCTACTATGAATCTCATAGACAAGCCTTCACAAAGCCACTCATCCTGCAATAATACTCTGACATCAAACACCTGCACCGCAACTTCCGCAATAATACGCCAACACCAACCAACTCCAACACAAAAAACTTCACCTGAAGATTCCACCCTACACTAACTGCTGACAAACACACACTGTCGTCACCAAAGCCAAACATTGCAACAACTAGCGCAAAGTTAAAATTGCATGTGCAGCGCAATATTGTCGGTGTGAGTTAATGCAGAGGTGGGCTTGGAAGTTGCAGTGTACACCCTATGGCTTAATACAGCATTTTATTGGGGGATCTGTGTTCTCCCTGGGAGAAGGGTATAAGCAGAGGCCTTTTTAAAGGCAAGACGGGAACGGTTCTGCAGGTCTCTGAAGCGGAGAGTAAGAAATTTTATCTGGGTTCTGGCGCAGGATCTTCTTGTGCGCTTGCTTTTCTGTCCAATCAGGTGCTGCTGGGGAGAGAGAGAAAGAGAGGGAGAGAGAAGTATTTAGGACAGGATTCACAACCTCAACAGCCCTGTCCCAAGCACAGTTAACCCAAGCCTGCGGGCATCCCGAGAGGCCTGATAAGATTTACGCTACTCTATCCCCCCTCCAAAAGCCTGGCAATTAACAGAATCGCACAGCAAATATTTCTTGAGGAGGCACCCAAAGTGTTTGTGTTCTTTTTCAGGCAGATGCTAGTGCAAGAAGATCGCAAATACTCTGAAAAACTACCAGGATGGTAAAAAATAACATCTTGAAAAGGGAAAGGACCGGGTGATGTTTCTTCTCATCAGCTCACGCATTTCCACCTTACCCGAACCTCCTACGGTGTTGAACAGGAAACGTGCAGCTTGGATGCAGAATTCCTGGTATTCCAAACCTGGGGAAGAAAGGAAGAAAAACATGAGACTGAGCCTAAAGTGGGACGCTGCTCATAATCTGAAAATACCAAAAAAAGGGATGAGGAGCTAACGCCCTTACTTGGAGAGCTCTCAAAGTCTGCCTGTTAAGGAAAAGAAAAAGAAGAAGAGAAAAGAAGACAGGAGCGCCAAAGAATATTCACAGAAGAGAAAGCAGTACGTAAAAACATAGCTTACATCATGCAGACAGGGAGAGATCAGGAGTTCAAAAGCAAAGCCCAGCGATCTAACGAAAATTAAAATCCAGACCAGAAGACAGTAGAAGTGCCAAGAGGTGGTACTGATGGGCTGGACCATGAATTTCCCAAGAACTTAAGCTGGGATGTCACAAAGGAAAATTCTAGGGAGTGAAAAGACAACGATACAGGACCATTTGAAAACACACGCTCCCATCAACCAAGAAGCTAGCAAGACAGCCTGGTAGCCAAAGGACACAAGACCAAATGCTACACCCAGACTTACATGGAGGGCGTCAACACTCTTGACTCAAAGTTCCACCACCTTCCTCTTCTTTCTTGATCCCTCTTGACTCGAAGGTCCACCTCAGTCGTCTTCTTTCTTCATCCCTCTTGACTCGAAGTTCCCCCACCTTCCTCTTCTTTCTTCATCCCTCTTGACTCGAAGTTCCCCCACCTTCCTCTTCTTTCTTCATCCCTCTTGACGCGAAGTTCCAATACCTTCCTCTTCTTTCTTCATCCCTCTTGACTCGAAGGTCCGCCTCCGTCGTCTTCTTTCTTCATCCCTGTTGACTCAGAGGTCCACCACCTTCCTCTTCTTTCTTCATCCCTCTTGACTCGAAGTTCCCCCACCTTCCTGTTCGTTCTTCATCCCTCTTGACGCGAAGTTCCAATACCTTCCTCTTCTTTCTTCATCCCTCTTGACTCGAAGGTCCACATCCGTCATCGTCTTCTGTCTTCATCCCTCTTGACTCGAAGGTCCACATCCGTCATCGTCTTTCTTCATCCCTCTTGACTCGAAGGTCCACATCCGTCGTCGTCTTTCTTCATCCCTCTTGACTCGAAGGTCCACATCCGTCGTCGTCTTTCTTCATCCCTCTTGACTCGAATGTCCACATCCGTCGTCTTCTTTCTTCATCCCTCTTGACTCGAATGTCCACATCCCTTGTCTTCTTTCTTCGTACCTCTTGACTCGAAGGTCCACCTCCGTCGTCTTCTTTCTTCGTACCTCTTGACTCGAAGGTCCACATCCGTCGTCTTCTTTCTTCGTACCTCTTGACTCGAAGGTCCACATCCGTCGTCTTCTTTCTTCCTGTCTCTTGACTCGAAGGTCCACATCCATCGTCTTCTTTCTTCTTTGCTCTTGACTCGAAGGTCCACCTCCGTCGTCTTCTTTCTTCGTACCTCTTGACTCGGAGGTCCACATCCGTCGTCTTCTTTCTTCATCCCTCTTGACTCAAACGTCCATTAGCATGCTCTTCTTTCTTCATCCTTCTTGACTCGAAGGTCCACCTCAGTCGTCTTCTTTCTTCATCCCTCTTGACTCGAAGTTCCACCACCTTCTTCTTCGTTGTTCATCGCTGTTGACTCGGAGGTCCACATCCATCCTCTTCTTTCTTCGTACCTCTTGACTCGAACGTCCACCTCCGTCGTCTTCTTTCTTCGTACCTCTTGACTCGAAGGTCCACCTCCGTCGTCTTCTTTCTTCGTACATCTTGACTCCAAGGTCCACAGCTGTCGTCTTCTTTCTTCATCCCTCTTGACTCGAAGGTCCACCTCCGTCGTCTTCTTTCTTCATCCCTCTTGACTCGAAGGTCCACATCCATCCTCTTCTTTCTTCATCCCTCTTGACTCGGAGGTCCACATCCATCCTCTTCTTTCTTCATCCCTCTTGACTCGAAGGTCCACCTCCGTCGTCTTCTTTCTTCATCCCTCTTGACTCGAAGGTCCACATCCATCCTCTTCTTTCTTCATCCCTGTTGACTCGGAGGTCCACATCCATCCTCTTCTTTCTTCGTACCTCTTGACTCGAAGGTCCACATCCGTCGTCTTCTGTTTTCATCCCTCTTGACTCGAAGGTCCACATCCGTCGTCTTCTTTCTTCTTTGCTCTTGACTCGAAGGTCCACATCCGTCGTCTTCTTTCTTCTTTGCTCTTGACTCGAAGGTCCACATCCGTCGTCTTCTTTCTTCTTTGCTCTTGACTCGAAGGTCCACATCCGTCGTCTTCTTTCTTCATCCCTCTTGACTCGAAGGTCCACATCCGTCGTCTTCTTTCTTCATCCCTCTTGACTCGAAGGTCCACATCCGTCGTCTTCTTTCTTCATCCCTCTTGACTCGAAGGTCCACAACCGTCGTCTTCTTTCTTCATCCCTCTTGACTCGAAGGTCCACATCCGTCGTCTTCTTTCTTCTTTGCTCTTGACTCGAAGGTCCACCTCCGTCGTCTTCTTTCTTCATCCCTCTTGACTCGAAGGTCCACATCCGTCGTCTTCTTTCTTCTTACCTCTTGACTCGAAGGTCCACATCCGTCGTCTTCTTTCTTCTTACCTCTTGACTCGAAGGTCCACATCCGTCGTCTTCTTTCTTCATCCCTCTTGACTCGAAGGTCCACATCCGTCGTCTTCTTTCTTCGTACCTCTTGACTCGAAGGTCCACATCCGTCGTCTTCTTTCTTCGTACCTCTTGACTCGAAGGTCCACATCCGTCGTCTTCTTTCTTCTTTGCTCTTGACTCGAAGGTCCACATCCGTCGTCTTCTTTCTTCGTACCTCTTGACTCGAAGGTCCACATCCGTCGTCTTCTTTCTTCATCCCTCTTGACTCGAAGGTCCACATCCGTCGTCTTCTTTCTTCGTCCCTCTTGACTCGAAGGTCCACATCCGTCGTCTTCTTTCTTCATCCCTCTTGACTCGAAGGTCCACATCCGTCGTCTTCTTTCTTCGTACCTCTTGACTCGAAGGTCCACATCCGTCGTCTTCTTTCTTCATCCCTCTTGACTCGAAGGTCCACATCCGTCGTCTTCTTTCTTCATCCCTCTTGACTCGAAGGTCCACATCCGTCGTCTTCTTTCTTGTTTGCTCTTGACTCGAAGGTCCACATCCCTTGTCTTCTTTCTTCATCCCTCTTGACTCGAAGGTCCACATCCGTCGTCTTCTTTCTTCATCCCTCTTGACTCGAAGGTCCACATCCGTCGTCTTCTTTCTTCATCCCTCTTGACTCGGAGGTCCACATCCGTCGTCTTCTTTCTTCGTACCTCTTGACTCGAAGGTCGACATCCGTCGTCTTCTTTCTTCGTACCTCTTGACTCGAAGGTCTACATCCGTCGTCTTCTTTCTTCATCCCTCTTGACTCGAGGTCCACATCCGTCGTCTTCTTTCTTCGTACCTCTTGACTCCAAGGTCCACATCTGTCGTCTTCTTTCTTCCTCTCTCTTGACTCGAAGGTCCACATCCATCGTCTTCTGTCTTCATCCCTCTTGACTCAAGGTCCACATCCATCGTCTTCTTTCTTCATCCCTCTTGACTCGAAGGTCCACATCCCTTGTCTTCTTTCTTCGTACCTCTTGACTCGAAGGTCCACATCCGTCATCTTCTTTCTTCGTACCTCTTGACTCCAAGGTCCGCATCCCTTGTCTTCTTTCTTCGTACCTCTTGACTTGAAGGTCCACCTCCGTCGTCTTCTTTCTTCATACCTCTTGACTCGAAGGTCCACATCCATCGTCTTCTTTCTTCGTACATCTTGACTCCAAGGTCCGCATCTGTCGTCTTCTTTCTTCGTACCTCTTGACTCGAAGATACACCTCCGTCGTCTTCTTTCTTCATCCCTCTTGACTCGAAGGTCCACATCCGTCATCTTCTTTCTTCGTACCTCTTGACTCGAAGGTCCACCTCCGTCGTCTTCTTTCTTCATCCCTCTTGACTCGAAGGTCCACATCCGTCGTCTTCTTTCTTCTTTGCTCTTCACTCAAACGTCCATTAGCATGCTCTTATTTCTTCATCCCTCTTGACTCGAAGGTCGACATCCGTCGTCTTCTTTCTTCATCCCTCTTGACTCAAAGGTCCACATCGGTCCTCTTCTTTCTTCATCATTCTTCTCTTGAAGGCCTACCACTTTCCTCTTCTTTCTTCATCAGTCTTGACTCGCAGGTCCACCACTTTCCTCTTCTTTCTTCATCAGTCTTGACATGAAGGTCTACCTCCGTCTTCATCTTACCTAATTAGTCTTGACTCGCACCTCATCCACTTTCCTCTTCTTTCTTCATCACTCTTGACTGCAAGTTGACCCCCAATTTAATGTCTTATATATATTTTCTATCCAGCTCCAGTAATTTCCAAAACCTTTGCCTGTGGCCTTAAAATTTTTGGAGATCCAACCTTGCCGTGCATCGCTCCGTTAGCCATGCACAACGCTCCTCAGACCAGCCAGGCAGCAGGAAAATTTCTAGAGCTGCCAGTGGGATATTGAGGTGTAGTGTCACTTGCAAAAGCCCCCTTCCCATTAGCTTTCCACACCAATCCAATTGCACCGCACAGGCAAAGTCAACTTCAGCCCTTACCCTACACCTAACTCGTACCTGTCCAACACTTCAACTGACAACTCTCCAAAACCTACCTACAAACTCTCCACATCTCATCCTTCGCTCTAAAATGCTCTCCCTACTATGAATCTCATAGACAAGCCTTCACAAAGCCACTCATCCTGCAATAATACTCTGACATCAAACACCTGCACCGCAACTTCCGCAATAATACGCCAACACCAACCAACTCCAACACAAAAAACTTCACCTGAAGATTCCACCCTACACTAACTGCTGACAAACACACACTGTCGTCACCAAAGCCAAACATTGCAACAACTAGCGCAAAGTTAAAATTGCATGTGCAGCGCAATATTGTCGGTGTGAGTTAATGCAGAGGTGGGCTTGGAAGTTGCAGTGTACACCCTATGGCTTAATACAGCATTTTATTGGGGGATCTGTGTTCTCCCTGGGAGAAGGGTATAAGCAGAGGCCTTTTTAAAGGCAAGACGGGAACGGTTCTGCAGGTCTCTGAAGCGGAGAGTAAGAAATTTTATCTGGGTTCTGGCGCAGGATCTTCTTGTGCGCTTGCTTTTCTGTCCAGTCAGGTGCTGCTGGGGAAAGAGAGAAAGAGAGGGAGAGAGAAGTATTTAGGACAGGATTCACAACCTCAACAGCCCTGTCCCAAGCTTGCAGGCATCCTTGGAGGCCTGATAAGATTTTTGCCATTCTCCCTCACTTTGCATGGATGTTTCACGGAAGAGTTTTCTGTCCTAAACACACTCTTGATCCATGTGACATGTTTCAGTGTCTTCTCTTCTCTGAAGTCCCTCAGCGTTTCTCACTGAATCCCCCCCGCTCCGATGACATCCTCTCCCTGAGGTAGCACAGCATTTTCCACCGAGGTGGCCTCCGTGCCAGGCCCCCTCCCCCGAGGTACCTCAGCCTTTCCCGCTGAAGCATCCCCCGATATTGTCCCCTTCCCAAGGCCCCCCGGTGCCCTTCCCCTCCGAGTACCTCAGCCTTTCCCTCCGAAGCGGCCCCCGGTAGCGCACCCCCCCCCCCTCCCCCAAGGTCCCTCAGCATTTACCACTGAAACTCCCCCGGCGCCGTTCCCCTCCGAGGTACCTCAGCCTTTCCCGCCGAAGCATCCCCCGGTATCGTCTTCGCCCGGAGGACCCTCAGCATTTACCGCTCAAGGGCCCCCGGTGCCGTTCCCTCCCGAGGTACCTCAGCCTTTCCCGCCGAAGCGGCCCCCGGTGCCGTCGCCGTCCCACTGTCGTCCCCCCCGCCCCCCCCGAGGTCCCTCGGCATTTACCGCTGAAGGTCCCCCCGGCGCCGTTCCCTCCCGAGGTACCTCAGCCTTTCCCGCCGAAGCAGCCCCCGGTGTCGTCCTCGCCCCGAGGACCCTCAGCATTTACCGCTGAAGGCCCCCCCCCCGGCGCCGTTCACTCCCGAGGTACCTCAGCCTTTCCATCCGATGCGGCCCCCGGGCCGTCCCCCCCCTCCCCCGAGGTCCCTCGGCATTTACCGCTGAAGGCCCCCCCCCCGGCGCCGTTCCCTCCCGAGGTACCTCAGCCTTTCCATCCGATGCGGCCCCTGGTGACGTCCCCCCCCCCCTCCCCCGAGGACCCTCAGCATTTACCGCTCAAGGGCCCCCGGTGCCGTTCCCTCCCGAGGTACCTCAGCCTTTCCCGCCGAAGCGGCCCCCGGTGCCGTCCCCCCCCCTCCCCCGAGGTCCCGCGGCATTTACCGCTGAAGGCCCCCCGGCGCCGTTCCCTCCCGAGGTACCTCAGCCTTTCCCGCCGAAGCAGCCCCCGGTCCTGTCCCCCCCCTCCCCCGAGGTCCCTCGGCATTTACCGCTGAAGGCCCCCCCCCCCCCGGCGCCGTTTCCTTCCGAGGTACCTCAGCCTTTCCCGCCGAAGCATCCCCCGGTATCGTCCTCGCCCCGAGGACCCTCAGCATTTACCGCTGAAGGCCCCCCCCCCCCCGGCGCCGTTCACTCCCGAGGTACCTCAGCCTTTCCCGCCGAAGCAGCCCCCGGTATCGTCCCCCCCTGCTCCCCCGAGGTCCCTCGGCATTTACCGCTGAAGGTCCCCCCAGTGCCGTTCCCTCCCGAGGTACCTCAGCCTTTCCATCCGATGCGGCCCCCGGTGACGTCCCCCCCCTCCCCCGAGGTCCCTCTATAGTTATCGCTGAAGAACCCCCCCCGGTGCCGTGTCCCGCCCCCCCCCCGCCACCGAGGTCCCTCAGCCTTTCCCGCTGAAGCCCACTCGGCGCCGTCCCCTCTCTGAGGTGCTGCAGCCGCTGCCCTTCGCCCGCTTCAACGGCCCAACAGCGGCGCTGTCTTCGCCCTGCGCCGCTTCAGCCTTTACCTTCCCGACCCGGCGCTGTCCCCTCACACTCACTTTCCTTCCTCTGCCCTGGCGTCCTCGTGGGCTTCACCCTCAGCCCCACCGCCCGCATCTGAGCCCTGCCAAACCGTCAGCCCGGGGCTCTCCTCAAAGCCGCGCTCGTGTTGCCCGCCTCGTCCCGGTCCCTCCCCCGCCCGGGGCCGTGGTGGTGCGGCTGCCGAGGCACCTCGGCATCCCCCCGTCGTGCCCGCCGGATGGCTGCCCCTCGCCTTCCTCCTTCCCAAACCACCTTGTCCCTCACCCTCCAGCCTCCCCCCTCACCCGGTATCAGGGTGGCCCCACCACATCACCTCAGTGTTCACCCGCCAGCCCCTCGCTTACCCTCTGCCCCACCACACTTCACACCTCCTGCTGCTGCGCCCTGCCTCTGACAACGCACCCGCTAGCACGCGCTACTGAGCCCACGCGGCACGCGCCTGTGGAGCGCGTCCCCGCCCATCCCGCTGTACGAGCCAATCTCGTCCGAACCCGGCACCGGGTCCCGGGTCCCGGGTCCCGCCTCCCGCCTCCCGCCCCGGGACCGCCGGGATGCCGCGCCACGCGCCGGCGGCTGCAGAGCGCCGCTGTCCCGCTCGCGCAGAGGCAGCCCGGGGACAGCCTGGGCTTGAGGGCTCCGCCACCTCCATCGCTGTGACAGGAGAGGGTCGCAGGACAACACGACACAGCCGATTTCGTGTCATTTCCACCTCGCAGATTAGAGGACTGCATCCTTTCTGCTGCTTTAGCTCAAATCATCAAAAAAATCCCATTTGCTGGTTGCAGTGCCAAGCACGCATACCTTTAGACAACGACCCGCTCTTCAAGCCTTAGTGTAAGGAGAAGAGAGCACCAAAGAGTTCATAAATTCCCCAAGCCAGCAGTATCAAGCACCGAATTAGAAGTACAAAGCATTTCGATTTCACCGTTAGGAAAAAGTTCAATCACTTAATAAAGAGCAGACACTCGTTGAGACACTGGAGGTAAATCTGCTTGCCAAACCCAATAGGGCAGCCTCTCCAGGAGCTCACCAGCCACTGCCGAAGCACCCCTGAGGAGAACTTTTGTTATCAGTTAGAGATGATGCTGGGACACCAGTTACAGACTAACTCTCTGCGCTCAGCAGGACTGGAAGCTCAGCTCCAAAGGTCCTCGCTTCCCCACCCCTACCTCTAACCTCTTGCTGGAGGACCAGGACTGAAGTGTCCCGCTCTATAACAAACCAGCTTCTATCTGGATTTTGAACAGTCCGTTTCATTTTCTTCCAGCAGCTTAATGATCATCTCGGAGGTTTAAGGTTTCCCAGGTGCCTCATTCTTGAGAAACCTTGCACAACAAAGTTATGGCACTACACAATATACCGTAGGCACTCTTTGCTGCAGTTAAAACAACAAAAAAACCCAACTGCCCCCCAAAAACCCCCAAAAGCCAAAACCAACCAACCAACCAACCAAACAACAAAAAAAACCCCACAAAAAAGACACAGCCATGAATAACTAATTCTACACCCAAGTTCCCATTTTCTTATTTATGATGCTATGCTCATTCTCTTGGCAAGAATCCTTTTTCAGCAGGTTCCCATGCAACTCATACACAAGCATTTGGTTCCCTCTTCCAGACAACGTGAGCTGAGCTAGAGCTGGTGGTTATCCCTGGGGATTGCATCAGGGTGAGAGGATGGGAAACTGGGGGGGGGGGGGCAGTGCTAATCAGCTGTTAAACATCAGAAGAAAAAAGCAGACTTCCAAGCAGAGTACCTTGCTACTGAGTACGCTGTTTATGCTGCATTTTTTAAATTCTCCCGGCACAGTGTATTGACATAGATGTGTTTTCATTACTTTTCATTTAAATCAAGTTTTCCCTGGCTATCTCAATTTTAGCATCACACCAGTGGATGCACTCTGCGTTCAAATTACTTGACAGCGTTCTCATCCTAAGAATGTGCAGAGGCTAACGTACCCAACCATCTCATGAGAGACTTGTTGAGGAACCAGCACGGAAGGTGAAAGCTGCTATCTGCAGACCCAGCCATAGGAACTGTGTCAGTAAGCACTCCTACACGTCCCCAGTCCATCCAGATAGCTTTATCTGTGGAGAAGAAGTGCATCTTAGACAAGCACAGCTTGAAATTCAGCTACAGAAACTTGTTACCGTGTTGTACAACTTAGCAATAAGTCTCCATAAATATTTGTATGTCTATAAATATATATTTACTAACACTTACATATTTCCTAACAGGTTGGAGAGCTCTCTTGCTTTCATACACCTGTGCGGTGGCCCTCAGTGAGGGCTTCACTGCCTGGCTGCAAACTCACAGGGAATGTTGCAACTCTGGCTCAGCAGAAGGAAGCAGGTGGAGGAGAAAGTTACAAGGTCCTTTACAAGACAATGACCATTTTTCCTCTTTTCGGAATATAACAACTAAATAGTCGTCATCTGTTTAGTATTATTTTTATGATTAACATCTTTCACTATTGCTCTGCAGGATGTTGTTTTCTTAAACTGCCATTGCAATACACGCACACGTGCACGCACGTCTGTGCGCGCGCGTGTACACACACAGCCCTACTACAATATCTTCTGTTGAGTTCCATATCAGCTAACAAGCATTAAAGCCTGCACTTCCAATCACATTGTCTCTGTGAATTTGAGGCCTGGTGGGCATCTTTCCCCCTGGTTTTACGCAGGATGTTCAGCACGGCAGTCTCAGTTGGCCAAAGCGAATGGGGGTCTAGGATGGGACCGTCTATGCCCCGCGGCTCCCACCAGCTGCTCAGGGCCTTGAGCACTCCTATGCTGATGACCCTCCAGCAGCTGCACAGCCCTTGCAGCCCCGATTCCAGCAGGGCTGGTCCAGCCTTGGTGAGCCCTGATGTGACATCATGGCAGTGCAAGAACCAGAATCTGGCTAACAGCTCTGATGCAGCATCTCTGCAGCAAGCATGCTCTGTGCTCCTAGGAGCTGTCTGCGTGAACGTTGTACTGGCATTATGGAGAGGAAAGTCAGTCTTTGAAGCACCTTGGGCAGGGATGAACACCCAGGTGGGCACCACACCTGAAGAAGCACAAGTGCCCTAAGGGGCCTGGCTTGAAAGCAAAAGGTACTTCCTCCTCTGCAATGCAACTGGCTCTGAGGTGGCAATCAAGCAGCAGTTCACTCCCAGAGCTGACCCAGGCTTAGAGAGGCAAACAGCTTCCCTCAAGGTGCTCAAAGAGCAGCTTCCCGTAGGCTGGGGTGTTGTCAGTGCCACTGGCACGGTGTTTGGTTACAGGCTGCTCCTTTGACCCAGACTTAGCACAGCCAGCAGAGAGAGAGGCGCACACAGCCTGTGTCCCAGGGCGTACCACAAAAAACACCTGCCGGTGTCCCTGCAAAGACAAAGCAGGACTCAGAGACGGAAGATTTCTTCCCCAGCCCAGCTGTCTGCCAGATGCAGGCGAGGCCCTCCGTAATACCCCTGGGAATATGGCAGGTTGCAAGGTCGTGTTGAATAAGTGTGATGAGAGGAAGGGATGCTGACCACTCCTTGGTTTGCTCCTGAAAAGGCACAGGCTGGGTTTTAAACACCTGCTTGGAAGGCCTGTTCCTCTGAACCCGTCAGCCTAGCCACCGACTAGTCAGACAGACCGCTTGCTGCTTTCCCTCAATATCTCTGCACAAAGTGAAGAGCCAGCCAGTAAGTGGAGGGTTATACAACTAGAGAAAATCATTACACCATCAAGGCCTTGCCTTAGCCTCCGCATAGCCCGTTCCCTTCGAGGACTTGCAAGTTACATGAATAGGCAAGAAAATAAAAGGCACAGAGGTGAAGAAACTTGGCTGGACGACCTATGGCAGGCAAAGAGAGCCGAGCAAGGAAGACCTCCCGGCCCACCAGGTTTCTGGCCAACGTAGTCTGCCTTCCTATAGCTCAAGCCCAACAGGAAGAGGTCCGCATCCAAGAAGTCAATACCTTGTTTCTTTAGTCCCAAAGAGGCCTTCCCTACTAGCACTCGGTATGCTTCTATGATAAGGTAGTGTAAGGAGCAGTTTAAATCCGCAGAAGTAGGAAGAGCTAGTTGAAGAGAAGCAGCTCACAAGACAATACAGGCCGAAGCTGGTGAAAGTTGTGCTAGCGCACAGGAAAAAATAACAGGAAGCTTTAGAAGTGCGAGAGGAGATGGGACTTTCCATCAGCTTTGTTAACAGGAGCAGGCGCGATGGAAAACAGCATCACTACACACACCTTCCTGAGGGAATACCGTAATTCATATAACGGGGGACTAGGAAAAGAAGGCATTTGTTGTGGCATTCCTCCCTTCCTCCTGAACTTGCGTTCCTGCTGGTATTCCCACTTTAGATGCACCAGCACGCCAATTACACGCTTACGAGTTTAGTAAAGCTCTTAAACTCACTGTTGTGACCACCTAGCTTTGCTGGGCAGCACGTGCCTCTTGGCTACAAACTGGCACAGGGCTGCCCTGTTTGGGAAAGCTCACCCGGAGCATCACGGACCTTTTCTGACTTTCTGGATGCATCCCACGAGGTTGGCGCTCAAACCCCTTAGCAATCTGGGTCCAGCCTACCTCAGACACTTGCTCCCCCTGACTGGGGTGCAATCCAGCAGCTGAGCTCTGTGGGACGCTTCGAGGGTTTCACTCCTATACTTCCAGGTTTTGCTGGACTTTAGCAACCCTGCAGGTTGCTAGATGGACCGGGTCTGTCTCTCAGTTTCTCCCCTTCCCCCTGTAAACAGCCCAAAGGTAAAATTCTCCAGGACCACGTGAACTGTGGGCTGTGGGGCCCACATGGAACAGAAGACTGGCAGCTTGATGGGAAGGACAAGGGCAGACCACCAGCAGAGCCCAGGTGAGACGGCAGCGGCACCTCGCCCTCTCCCATCCCTGCTGCCCTGCCTGTGCCGGCCTGGGGAGCCGGCGGCCCCGCTGGGAAGGCGGCTGGGCTCCCTCCCACCTCGCCCGCGCTCTCTGCCCCGCCACCTCCGAGGTGCCGCCCGGGCCCCGGCCACCGGGTGGCAGCAGCGCTCCGTCCTCCCGCCGCCACGGCCGCCGTGTGCTCTTCACCCCGGCCGGGTAACGCCGTTTTCCCACCACGACCGGGTGGTCCTTCCGTAGGAGCAGGGGTGGCCCAGACCTCCGATGCACGTGCAGCAAAGCCCGTCTGCGAGGACAAACCTCTACTGCTGTCCCAGGGGCCACCCAGCAACGGGGCTTTGGAGCTGCTGCCTTATCCTCAAGGGTGCGCCCAGTCCCAGGCAGGTTACGGGCAGAGGGGGAGATGGCACCTCGGGGTGATGGCAAACCATCTCATCCACTGACTTCCCCAGGTGCCTGCCCGTGTCAGGCCAGAGGACAGCAGGGGGGAGGCACCGGCCGGACCACCATACCACCAGGTTAAGCACGATTGGCGAGCCAGAGTTAGGCCTGATCGACATCTCACTGCAACATAACCCCACTCTCTCTTGTTCAGTGCAGAGAAGAAGTGGATCATCATCTCCTTCCAACCTTGCCCTTGCCTCCCTTCATGTCTCCTGCGGCTGCCACCAGCCAGCTCCTTCCGGCTGAGCACACACCTCGCATTCCTTCCTATTTTCCTCACTCCTTCTCAGTTGTCCTCAGATTTGCTCCCTCCTAGAGGGCACCATACCCACTGCTGAGCACATTTCTCCAGCTGGTGCCATCATGGTGTTGGGATCACTCTGCATAGTGACCTCTGCTGCTCCTGCTGCTACAGCCTGAGCTTTGTTAGCTTATTTAGCAGCCCTCTGGCACTACTGACTTGGGTCCAGCTGCGGCTCCACAAAGGCCTCCTGGGCCAGGCACAGGCTGCCTTGTCCCCTTTGTGCAGCTGGTTGTTCCTGCCTGTGCGGCCCCCTCCTCAGGTGGCTCCTACTGCCTGGGACCACGTCCCCCAGCAGCCACAAGCACTGGGAATCCCAGTCCCACCAGCACTCACCTCCCACACCAGAGTGGTGCTGTCCTCTGCCAAAGGCCAAGTTGGACGGGGCTTTCGGCAGCCTGGTCTAGTGGAAGGCGTCCCTGCTTACAGCAGGGGGGTTGGAACTAGATGATCCTTAAGGCCCCTTCCAAGCCAAAACCATTCTAGGATTTGATGAAACACAGTCCATTACTGCCTACTCCGTCACCCTGGTTAACAAAGACAATACCAGCAGAGCCAGCACAGCCCCAGCAAGACCCATCCTGTCACTGCCAGGACAGAGCTACAGAGACAGCTGCTAACTAGGTGAGAAGCAGCCAGGCTTCTTCAAGAGCCCAGCACAGCACTCAGCTATCAGCCCTGCCTGAGGACCAGTGCAGGTGTTTGGGATGAAGGGAGTGCAATTTATTCCACCTGGGAAAGCTTTTTCTGGCTGGTTGCTGCTCCCTGCATGTCATCCACACCCTGCAGCATGAGGGACAGACACATGCCATGGAGGCCCTGGAGGACATACAGTCCCCACCAGCAGCTACTTGCTGAAAGTTGCCAGGCTCTTTGCAGTTTAATCACTGCATGTTGAGAGGGGCTGGGTGAGAGGCCTTGGGAACCCTCCCACCTCTCAGGGCCTTCTGGCAGGGGCAGACAATGCAGATAGCCCATGCAGATAATTGAGGGAAAGGCCATAGGGGTGGGGCTGGGGGGGAGAGGGGGGATAAAAGTGGATTGGCAGTTCAAACTTACACCCTCAGCACTGGTTAACTGTCATGTAACTCATTCTTGTCCAGGGGAACTCACTCTGCCTGTTCCTGTCATGCCTGGAGCAAACTTAAGGGATGAGACACACTGAGATCGGGGACCTCCAGAGCAAAACCCCAATCATCTCTGACACTTGCTGCAGGAGTATCCCTCTGCCCTTTGCACAGGTGTCAACCGCTGACATTTTGGCTGAGACTCACACTAGCACCCATGTGCTGAAGAGGAGAGACCCCGTCCCCAAGGGGGAAAGAACTGGCCATAATAGAACCAGCAGCACCAGGGGAAGAGCTGGGTCCCTGCACCTGAGGGCCTGGCACCTCCTGAGATCCAGCTGTGAGCCCCAGGGAGGCAATGCACAACAAGGAGTCCTAGCATCTTTGCAAACAAAGGCAGGGACCCCCCCAGGCACCAAAGAGCAGCCCTAGTCCTACCCCACCATGTCCTGAGCTCACTCCACTGATTTTGGGGGGAGCCGGTGCTGGCCAAGTCCTGGCTACAGAGCGGAGGGGCAGATTCCTCAGGAGCTGCAAATGATTCCCTACCTTCCCACCTCTGTCCATTGGTTTTCTGTAACCAAATCATTGTTTAGATGAAGACCATTGCCCTCAGTTCAACGATATCAACTCAACCTGCAGAGTCCTGTGCCGCACAGCTCTTGTCTTCCTCTACGCACTCCTGAGCACGTAATTCCAAATAATCCATGAAGGTCCCCTTTTACAGATGGGAAAACAAGCTAGGCAGGGCTCAGGTGACCATCTGAAAAGCCAGAGGCTGGCATCAGTTTTGGGATTAGATGCCGCACGTGCTTGATATTCAGGGATGAGCCCATCACCTGGCTGAGCCAGGTCTTGAAGGATAAACTTGACTGATTGAGAAAGAGGAGGTGAAGGAGGAGTCAGGGCCCTACCAGTCACTGGCAACATTGTGTGTTTGCACACCAGCTAGCCCTTATCTGTGTGCCAGCGCTTTCCAGATTATTCTGTCCCAGCATTCAGGCACGTTAGCTGGGATCCTGGGGTGCTCTCAGTGTTTTTCTGAAGTTGTGACCAGGTGGGGACATCCTCGGGGCAGGGGGTGTGGTGCGTGACATTGCAGTCCCTTGCTAGTGGTTTGAGAGGTGCCATCCTGACAGGCATCCATCCCCCAGAGCTGCACAGCCTGGTGTCACACATGCAACCAAAGCTTTTGTGCATGCAGGACAGGGGAAGTTTGCCTGGGTTCTGCCCGTGTTATTTCTTCTGTTCAGGGAGGCTCTTCCAAGTTTTAGGGTTGCTAATCTTTACGCACAATTCCTCTTGCAGAGTTGTTATTCCCAAGGCGCAATACAGAGCCAGCAGACTACTTAAAAAGCAGAATGGCACAATGGACCAACAAAGCAAAACCTCAGAGCTAAGGCGTCCCCAGTGCCAAGCAGAGCCAGACGGATACTCCACGTGCCTTTCCTATGCCACTCTTTCTACATCTACAGTTTGCTCTGCTTGCAGTAGCAGGATGTTATGAGCACGTGCTTCACTGTTGCCCCCAAACCCTTATCTGCAGAACTGCTATCTCACCAAGTTACTCTCCCAGTGTAGGTGTGGAGAGGTGACTCTTCTCGTCAAGCTAGAACTTTGTATTTGTCGAGTGAATTGCATCTTATTTATTGCAGTCTGTGCATCCCATTCGCCAAGACCTTATTGGAAGTCTAAGCAGTGCGACCTCCAACACATTTTCCCCTCCTCCTTGTCCCGTACAGTCTGCAGAAGTAGGAAGCTTCATCTGTCTTCCATCACATATAGCAGCAGGGAAACACGGAGATCCACACTGCGGGTATGGATCCCAACGCCGTTCCAGCAATCCTCAGACTGAAAGTGGGTGCTCTTAGCCCTGCTTCCCAAAACCTCTGCAACCATCCTCATCTAGGTAAAACTAGGAGGCTAAGAACAGCTGTGATAACATCATGTAACTCTATACCAAAAAGCCATACGACTCCGCTACTTTGTCCTTACCTTACCTTCTTCTGGACTCAGGGATAAAACAGCCCGACCTTATCAACTAGAGAAGGTTGACGTAATTTCTGTGCCCACGTGGGTTCTTCTCGAAGTTTATGCCTGAATTCTCTGCAAACATGACCCCCTCAAACACAGCTCGGGTGAAGCAAAACACATACCTTCCAGAACACACCGAATGCCTGCTGTGTGAATGCGTGAATGTGTGCGTACATGTGGTGGTCGATCGTCTGCTGCAGCTCTCCAGTGCCATGAGGACCAGACCTTGGAAGAGGCCTTGGTAGGCTGACTTTTTGAACGAGACTTCTATGTTGGCACTGCCACAAGATTTAAGAGACAAAAAGAGGACACTTGAAGAAGGTTATCAGAAATAGCTGAGAGTAGATATTGGGCTGCAGGGTCCCTTCAGTGTCACCTGCCCAGGATTTCCTTTACACTTGCAACAGATCTCCCCTCCGCTCCAAACACAAACACCAGGTTAACATGGGGCATTTTACCCACCAAAACTAGCAGGAACCCGCAGGTCTGCAGCTGTTTTCTTTAAGTCAGGAGGTAGATGTGGAAAGGGAGAAGTGTGTTTCCAGCTCCGTTCTGTAAAGGAGACAGGGTAGACAGGTTCTTTAAAGACCTGGAAAGGCAGCAAAACCAGGCAGGCAGGTAAGGGCCTCATTCCCAGCAAGCAGATCTGAA
Organism: Grus americana; assembly: GCF_028858705.1. Lineage (NCBI taxonomy): Eukaryota > Metazoa > Chordata > Aves > Gruiformes > Gruidae > Grus > Grus americana. The sequence goes on from NC_072858.1 coordinate 22,182,757, forward strand.
AATGTTCCCGTCCAGGAACGTAGCAGCTTGTAGCACTTCTCTCCTTCAGGGCTCCGAATGCCCTTTCCTTGGCCAGCCACGCACACTGCTGCAGCCCGTCACACGTCACACGTCACGGTGGGGAGGCACTCTGCTCAGGTGGGAATCCTGAACGATTTTCAGTTGTGAATGGACTTGGACAAAGGACACAAGTACCACCCCTGCTTTATAGATTAAAAAAATGCTGCTCACAAGACAGAGCTCTTCACCAGGATAAGCAAAGAGGGAGAGGAGGGAAAACAGGGCTGGCCTCTGGAGGAATACAAAGACAGCTCTCTGCTCTACTCCCAGCGCACAAGACGAAAGAGAGCATTCACTGTGGTATGGATGTAGGCAAAGTTGGGGGTGGCAGACAGGGAGAGGCACGCCCCATCTGTGGGGTTTTCCCTCGTGTGCCGCTGCTAAGTGTAGAGTAGGGAAGGGTGGGATGAGGGTCCAGCGAGTTCCCCCTCTGTCCCTCCTGCTCCTCATACTGGCAGCACCTATGCATTCGCAGGGCAGTCCCACCAGTTTCTCCCTATCAGGGTATGCCTGCTTCCCCCACCAGGAGTCCATTGGAAACCTCTCCAGAAGGAGAAGAAACATCGGGGATTCAGACATCAGCTCAGAATGGATATGTCTCCCTGCTCTCTGGATCCCAGGTAATTTTTAATTTTGGGAAACCATTTTTGTTCTCTTAAGTGTTCGGCAGTCCCCAAATACTCAGGCTACTATTGCCAGCAAGGAGACAGTGTAGAAAACAATGATGCCTGAGGTTATACAGAGAGGATACACAGCATCATGGGCAACTGTGCTCTGCCCAACAGGAGCAGCAGCAAACTGACCCTGGATATGCCCCCATCCTTTCCTGGTGCTGTAATTTGCCCCTCTGCTGACTATGTCCTAATTGGTCCCCAGGGCTCACACTTACAGCCCCGCAGCATCACCCCTCTCCCACATGGATGGAGATCTACCCTTAGATGCAGCTGGCTGGTGGCTCTGTGTTAGCTGCATCTAAACCTGGGTGACAGCATGGAGCAGGAGACAGTGTGGCACTGCCCACACTACCTAAGCTGAGTCAGAAGAACTGCCACTAGGAGGTGGCATTTCCCCAGGTCCCTGCTGGGCATGGCCACGATGCTGGCAGCAGCAGACGCTTGAAAGGATGAAGAGAAGGTGTGGGCTGCAGGTGCGGGAAGGAAGGCACAGAAGTCCTGGAGAAGGAGAAAGGACAACTGAGATGACTGGAGCAAACTGCATTCTGAAGAAGGGAGGCTGCAGAACTGCAGATGGTGTCGCTGCCCAGCGAACACAGGCTGGGGAGGGTGGGAAAGGGTGCTCAGCTTGCCAGCTCCTTGGCACCTGGCCTGCCATGTCTGATGTGGGTAGAAAGACACCAGAGAGCACCAGCGCTGAAGAGAGGGTGGCAACACAAAGACCACTGTGTTCCTCTGCTCCCTATCCCTTTCTCCCCCTCCCCTCCCAATTTATTTACCCGAGTTCAAAAGACAGCCTCACAGTCCCAAGGGGCTGGCTGAAGTGGCCAAGGGGTGGGCTGTGAGGTCATCTTTAATGAGGGCAAAAATCCAGTATCAACAATGCTGGCCATTGTATGGCCCTGCTTAGACAATACCGGCTGGGTTCTTGCTGCTGGCAGCGGGAGGACTGGGAGCAAAGCCTGTTTGGGGTAACAGGGGGGGAGGAGGATTGGCAGGGGGTCTGGCACTGAGTCAAGCAGCAAGGGATGGGGCAAAGTGCAGAGATAAGCACCCTATCCTACTCATCAGCCTGTTATCAGCCTAATTCTCAGTGCTGATAAGATTACTGCATCAATGGCCCAGGAATTTAGCCATCCTGGTCACAGCCTGGAGGCATGGCCCATCACTGGAGGTACATCTGCTTTCCCTGCTGACCCTGGCAATGAGACACCAGTGATTTCTGCTGTCTTGTCACCTCCCTCCAACCTCACATTTCCCACTCAGCAGCAGTGAGCACCAGCTTCTTCTCTCAGCCCCGGCCCTTCCCCAGGCATTTGTGGGAAGACAGCCTACAGTGTGGCCACTGCTGCTCTTCTGGGAGCTCCCAACAGCAGCTGTTAACTAAAAAGCCCAGGTAGCCCATATTGAAGTCAGCCATGCTCTAAGGGATGAGCAGGGGATCTTCAGGGATCCATTGAATTTATGGAGCAGCAGATGATGTTTCAAGGCAGGGAGAGAAACATGACAGAAAGCAAGCAAGCAAGATGATGTCAGTTCTTGTAAACATAAATCTCACTTTTGGTAAATACTGTGGTATTACACTCCTCAAGCCCATTTCTGGAGCCAGGTAACTACACAAGTCTTAGCTTTCCATTTAAAAAAAGAAAGCTATTTCCTACCTCTCTTGGTCGAGGAAGAGCGTGTGAAAATACAACACAGGGTCACCAGATTCCAAAAGCAAGCATGGGAGAGAAAGCAACATTAAACAAGGGTGGCAACCCCACGAGCTGGCATCTGATCCTCTGGCATCTGAACTCCTGTGGCTGACAATCCTGAAAGACCTGCAGCTGCCATCATTTTATCTTTCAAGCAGGCATTAACTCTGAACTGCTGTAGTCTGAGCCAGGTCTTGTCCCAACTCATTCTGTAGCTGTGGGCCCCCACCTCATTTCTCTGCAACACATAACTGTGCCCAGAAGTCAACCCTGTCCGAAACTGGGGGACCATTAACCTCTGAAACTGCTGAAAATGCCATGGCATGATTCTCCTATCCCTAGAAAAAGCTCTAAAGATGGAATTGCTTCAAACTTCTCCAGGAAAACAATGCAAGAGATGCAGAAAATAATCCTAAGAGCATTTTTGCAAACCTTTATTTTTGGCAGAGGGGAAGGATAGGGTTCAGCTCTTTCCCCAGTTTTCAGCTTATTCCCTTTTTATTTGAGTCTCCTCTTTTTTTCAACTTCCAGTTGTGAAATAAAAGAAGAAGAAAAAGGGGGGGACAGGGAATGCTGTTAAAGAAGATAAACAACATGAAACAAGCCTTGCAAAGCCCTTGCATCAAGCTTTTTTTTTTTTTTAATGCGTGGCTTTTTCAACATTTTTGGAGGGGGTAACTGAGGAGATTCACTAAAATTTCCAAGATGTTGACACCACATGAAATATCCTTGCAAAACTTACTGCTAAATGGAAAAGCAATACTTTTTTTTTTTTTTAGGGGAAAGTAATAAGGAAAATGTTTTGGTGAAACATCCTTAGGTTAGCCTTGATGCTCTTTTTCTGCAACCTGGCACTGTGGTAGCAAAACCAGGCTGGTTAGTGCATCCCAGGAGAGGAATGCAACCATTCATTCTCATAGAGGCTCTGGGCACAGATAGTGTCTTGTGATAAACCCCACTGCGGGTTTGTGCTTCTCTTTTCCCCAACCTTGACAAAAAACTGTGAGACCCTCCGACAAAAAGTACTCTGCAAGAGCTTTCCACTACCACAGTGCCTCAGCTGGGTCATGAATCCATGGTGAGGACTTCTCAGGAAGGTGGAAACAGCCTTACGTTAGACCATGCATTTCTAAAGAAACCTTGGGCTGAAGTTCACGGCCTGTGCTACCCGTGGCACGGCTCTGCTCATCACTGCCCTGCTCTATGGCCCTGGCATTGCATCAGATCACTTATGAAAGAACACGACCTCAGGCAGCAGTCACCAGTTGCAGAAGAATTGAATCAGTTTCCTGAGGACGATGGCTGAAGCCAAATCTTTGCTAAGCAGTGTTGGTGAACTCCACCAGTGACATACTTCTGTTGAAGGCTCAGCTGGGCAGCTCTGCCTGGAAGGAGGGAAAACCTTGTCTGGAGAGATACAAGCTAAATAAATACCGTATAAGCTGTATTGCTGTGTCTATACTAGACATCTCTGATTTTCCATCTGGGCTGCCCAGCGATCCTCCCTTTTGTCTCAGGCCTTGAGCAGCAGAGCTAAGACAGGAGTCTGCAGCAGAGACTCAGATGGGCAGGGCCCAGTGGTGGGGGCCAGGGGTACGCAGGGTGCTGGCTATCACCCCAGTCAGCAGCTCTCCGCGGGAGGGAGCCTGGCTGGCACGGCACAGCCAAGTCTCCGGCCCGCAAAGGGCCAAAAAGCTTTTTGACAGGCACGGCTGGAGCTGCTGCAATCTAAATATTGGGAAAGCAAACTACCCAGCGCACTTTGCCAAGATGTCAATGCCTGAACCTCGTGGCCACATTTGGGATCATTAACCTGTTTCAAAAGTATCAGCTGAAGGAGCTGGCCATGCTGTGAAGGACCTTCCTCAGGGCTGTCCTTAGCGTATAAGACTTGAAACCTGCCAGGTGAGCACAGCCCCAATGATGGTTAAGATCCGTCTCTCCCTCTGTGCAAGAAAAAAACGTGATGGTCACTTCCCAGGATAACTTGGCAGAGCAATGTTCAGAAAACTTACTCCTGTTATGTGGGAGCAGCCAGACCTGGTGTTAATTTTAGAGGATGAAAAGTCTAGCTGCCCTGTAAGTTCCCTCTTTGCCATGCTTCACGTCTGAGGAAAGAAACAGGTGGGAAAGGAAGGGGCTCTGGTGGGTCTGAGTATCTGCAAATCTGCAAACCTTGAACCCCCAGAAGCCTCATTTTCACCCACCAGTATCGTTTCCAGTTCTCCCCCTCATTCGCAGCACTGAGATTATTTTCCCCATGTGGCATAAACTGCAGATTATTTTTTTAAATCAACAAGTATTGCTTTTTTTTTTTTTCTTGTTTATTTCCTTTCTGGTTTTCTTTTGGAAATAGCAGGAGTCTGATTTGCTTAGGGCAGTTTTTATCACAGTTTACAGTTCTTCCAACACTCACATAGAAAGTAGGTAGAATCTTTAATTAAAACATCCTTTCTCCTCAGTGTTCAGTAACCCTCGGTGTTGTTAACCAAGCATTTAACACAGAGTATTAAAAGTCCGACTCTGACTCATGTCAGCTTTCACCGTCTAGGAACATCTTCTGATGTGGGCTCTCTGTTTTAATACTGGGTCTCAGAAAGTAGCCAAGACTCAAGTTCCTAATGTAAAACTAAAACACAGACTTCTCTCTGACCTCTTCATCCATGGCAGCGAGATGAAAAAGGAAAAACGTCTTTATCCCCCTTTGCTGGACACCTCTAAATCCAGAGGACAACTGGGCTACTGTTGTTTTGCATTGTCGCTTTTCCCTCCCAATAACTACAATGCAGCTCACTTTTGCCAGCTGCCACCGATTCAGCCCCGCTATGTCTGAGCCCAGGGACAGACTCTACAAGATGTCTCTCGGTTGTCCCTCTGCACCTCGTGTGGTCAGCTCCATCGCTGCAGGATAGCTGCCTGGACAGCAGATGTGTCAGGGGGATGTGGACACACTTCAAAACGGCTTTTGACATCCCTGTTCCACTCCCAGAATGACTCATGTGTCAGCAGGGCCGGGGGCCGGGGAGGGGGGGGGGCAGAGATTGAACACGGGGCACACCATGAGACAGGGAAGGAGCTGAAACAGGTCCTGGCCAGGGGGATGGCACTAGGGCACCCCAAGCCTTGCTGCCAAACAGCTGAGGGTGCCTGGCACGGTGACCACACGGTGGGGTTAGGAGATCTGCCTCCAGGCTCTGCCACCAGCGAGGTTTTATTTCTAAGGGCTCTCTTTTTCACTTTTAATGGTGGACATCTCCTTGGGACAGAGCTTGGATTTTCCTGTTGCTGGCATTACTGGCTGGCGAGAAGGTTGTTATGGAAAATAGCTGATAGCAAACTGAGCCGCTGCTTTTTCCTTCTGCTCTCTGCCCCAAAGGAACTGTGTTCTGGTGGGAAATGGCCAGGATTCATTTTAAAACATCAACAGCCAACGTTTTCCAGACTGTTGTTGCTTCCCGAGATAAACCGCACACAGATATACATGCCTATCCGGATATACAGTTGTGGGTGTGCTTTTCTTTGCAGAGAGGTATGATTTATATCTACATACATATATAATGCTCCCCATACAGATCCCCTGTACGGAGCAGATGTTTTACGCTGAAGTCCCTTCTTGCCCCGCCGCACTCCGCAGCCAGCTGGGGAAGGGGTTGGGGCTCCATCACCCCTCGGGCGCCTCCTCCTTCATCAGGGGCAGCCCCCGCGGCGGAGAAGGGGGACATGCGGAGGGCCGGCAGCACCCCCCGCGCAGGCCGCGCTGCGCTCCCCACGGCGGGCGCGGAACCGGGCGCGCAGGGTGCGCGCCGCGAGGAGCGAACAGCAGATTGCGGGCAGCCAATGGTGAGGGCAGGCCGAGGTGGCACCAAATTTCCTGCAGCCAATCGGCTCGCGAGGGGGAGGGGAAAAAAAAAAAACCGAGGAAAGAAAAAAAAAAAGAAAAAAAAAGGCAGGCAGGCATCATGAGAGAGCCTGGCCCTCGCCATCCTCCTCTTCCTCAGCATCCTTTCTCCCGCCCCCCGGCCCGCCCCGCCTCCCCTCCCCGCCTCGCCTCCCCTCCCCTCCCGGGCACGCCGAGAGCCGGGCCCCCGCCGCGACTCGCCGCGCTGACCCCGCGCATCCCAACCGCGGGCAGGGGGTCACCGGGAGGCCGGGGCGCAGAGAGCCCGGCCCCGCCAGCCGCCAAGCCAGCAGCCCCGCTTAAATACCTCCGCGCCCGCCTCCCTGAGCCGCACAGCTCGCCGGGCGAGGGGCCGACAAGAGCCAGCCTCCTCCCGCCACCGCCGCCGGGGACCTGCGCGCCCGCGTACCGCCGCCGAGGAGCAGAGACAGGGCGGCCCCATGCCTGCGCACTTGCTGCAGGAGGAGGTAAGCGGGGGGCAGCCGGTGGGCCCGGGGGTGCGGATGCTCTGTCTTGCCCTCGCCCCTTCACCTCCGCAGCTCCGGCAGTGGTGCGCTGCTGCTGTCTCGGGGAAGAAGGTCTGGGCATCCACGCGTGTCCGTGCACGCACACATCCACGTATGCACACGTATGTGTGCGCGCGTGTCCTCTCTGTGCCGCTTCTCAGCCGTGAGGCGAAGTCATTCGGTGCTCACTTGAGACATCACCCAAGCCTCGCGGGAAGACCGTGAATGAAGCGGGGATCGCCGCCGCTGGGATTATCTCCCCGCGGAGTCTCTGCCCTCGGATAGACCGAGCATAAAACACAGGTTTATCTTAAAAACATCCGCCTGAGCGTGCTGGTGAGGGCTGTTCAGGAAGGTCTTTTGTGCCAAGAGGTCGTGGGGGTTTTAGTAATGCTCAGGCTGTGATTTTTTTTTTTTTTCCCTTCTCTTCCTCTTCTCTTCTTTTTTTTTTTAAATAAGTAAAGGGCTTTCACTTGCCGCATTTTTAAGGCAAATGTTGCAGCAGGGAGCCTCTCTAGGACAGACGCAAGGTGAAAGCGGCCAGCTGCCCAGATGAAATGAATGACTGTGTCCGCATTGCCTGAGCCAAGCAAATGTGCAATGGGGAGACTGCCCATTTTTGGTAACAACCCGGCACCAGGAAGACAGGTAGAGTTGCTGGATCTTTACAGATTTGATTTTTTTATTTTTGCCCCTCCTGGCAGCCACCCTTTGCCTGAGGGGAGGCAGGGGCTTGATTCTGGTATTCCCGCTCCCGCCTTCTCATCCTTCCCCCTCCTGCCTATGCAGAGGAGTGGAGGTAAATCACAGCCCTGCTCTCTGGGCTGTGGCCAGCACGCAGGATCTCCCCCGGCCCTTTTGTGCAGGTGCCGTGACCTTCCAGGGATGCTGTGATGGAAAGCACTTTCCTCCTCTCCGCACCCGAAACGGATGCCAAGGGCAGCGTGCTCAGACCACGTTTCATGGTGTTGGCACGTATTTTGGGGCATATCCTGGAGGCTGGAAAGAATCCTGTCCCTGGGTCACGCTGGGCATATTCAAATATAGTGGACCCGAGATGGAGTGCCCTGGGGCCCCTAGGCTGAACCCAGCACCGGAGCCTTTGAGCTGCAGTTGGTTGTATAAGCTGGCTGGGTGCCAGGATCACCTATGGCGTGTTCAATGCTGGTGGGGGGTGGGGGGGTGGAGATGGGGGAGCACATCTGTTCTGCAGATGAGAGCTGCAAAGTCATTCAGAAATGAGGGAGAGCTGATGAAAATGATTTAGTTGGCCTCCTCCCCCTCTCAGCTCTAGACCCCAGATCAGTCCCCATCCCATTTTCCTCAGGGAGAGCCGCAGGAGCCACTAGGACCATAAGGGGATAAAAATCCGCTTTCTTTCCTCCTCATTTCCCCAGTCTCCAGCTAAATAGCTGCCCACTCGCCCTCCCTCTTCCCCCCAGGCTCCCCCTGCCAAGTCTGTAATGGTGGAGCTGTGTTTTACAGCTGCTTTATAGCCCTTTTGATTTCAGGTTAGTTTACATGTGAGAAATGACCGGTTCCATTATATCAGTGTAATTCCAGCAGCATAGGTCTGCTGGTAAAATTCCTCATGTGGCTCCTATGACTCTGGAAGAAGAGGGTTTTTTCCTCTCTGCTACTTCCTTTGCCCTCTCCCTCCTCCTCCTCCTCCTCCTCCTCCTCCTCTGCCCCTGTGTAACTTTGACAGTGACATAAGCTATCGCAGAGGAGGAAAACTGCAACTCCAAGCCCACATTCTTACTCTGGAAGCAGCATGTCCATATGGGGAGCGTTGCCCGTCTAATTATACCACCAGATCTCTGTTGGGAATTTTTCCTGCATAGACAAGTCTTAGGTCTTTTTGGTAGATTGTCTTCCAGCCAAGGAAGAAAATGGTGCCTTCCTGCCAAAATGCCAGATGAGAATATCTGACACTTTGGAACGGGCAGGATTTTTCCTTGCCTAATCTCTGGATGAGAAGATGTTTCTCATGGCTGGTTGGTTTTTTTTTTTGGAGGGGGGGTATTGCCTCTAAATTCTCCAGCAGCTCAGAGTATCACAGCCTCTAAACATTAATTAGGCAAGCAGGCAGAGACAGCCTATAGCTGGGATGCAGTGGAGCCGCTCCCGAGCTCAGCAGCAGCTGCCTGGGTTCTGTGAAAGCAGCAGGCTGCTTCGTGTCCAGGTTTTTTCCTTCCTAACCTCTGATTCCAGAAGGAAAAACTTAGAGGGCTCCCCCTGTAGAGATCATTTTACTTCCCAAATGTGGGGAATCTGTCAGCTTTGCCAGCTCCTCCCCGTAGGAAGGTATGTCTGTAACCCTCTAGTTTCTACCCTTGGGAAAGGGAGGAGTTGGGGTGGCCACGTAAGCCGCCTGGCCTGATTTTAATGCCTCCCCCGGGAAACTAGGCCATGGCGGGACGGTGGTCTGTTATGAATCTGGGTGCCTGGGTGGGAAGCTGCTGCTAATTCAGGAGAGATTTCTATGGGGAAAGGAGGTTTCCCAGCTTGGCCGTGCTCCCTCCCGCGGTCCCGGCTCTCCCGTTCCTGCTGGCTGACCTTTATTGCCCCTTCGCACGTGGAGGCGGCGGTGCGGGTAGCAGAGGGACGAGTCCTTCGGGCAGGTTCCCAGGAGGCGAGGGGATGGGGGCGGCGTGCCCTCCCGCCGCTGGCGTCCCACGTGCTTGGCACCCCCGGGGTCGAGCCCCGTTGGGCGCTTTGGGCTCGAGCCTGCCAAAGAGATGGAGATGGAAATCGGTGATTCAGGGTTCAGTGAGCGGTCTCATTAGGGTCAGTCCTGCCTGCTCCTTTCGTCATGCATGCCTGATCGGGCAGGCTGTCTGTCACTCAGCCGGGGCAAACAAGCGTGTGCAGAGGGAATGTGGTGTCGCAGTTACAGGAGGGCGCCGGGAGCCAGGCTGAGCCAACCTGCTGCTTAAAACTTCCTCTCTGCACGCTGGTGGCCTCGGCTCAGAGGATTGTCTTCCCGTGCCTCAGTTTGCCTGTGGGTGGAAAGCGGGAGAGGGATAAGAGGCTTAGCAGCAGCTATGGGATAGGACGTTTAACTGGAAGCACACTGCTCGACTGCTTCCGTCCACTATCTCCGAGCATGTCGGGGCTGCCACGTCCCAGCCTGGAAGGTGAGGCAAGGGGAGATGAGAAGGCACCCCAGAGGAATCTCCCTGTGGCTCTTGCTGACATTGCTGACCTAGGGATTGGGCGGACACAGAGAGGCAGGATATCTGGAGCAGCCCAATGATTTATAATAAAACCGTGTTTCAGACCATATTCCTCTCCCACCTCTTTGTTCATTCACAAGATTTCCTTTATTGTTGTCTGCTTATGCGCAAGCCCAGACCATAAGCCCACCTAAAAACGCCCACTAATAAAACTGAAGGAAAACAAAAATCCTTGCAGCCTGCAAAGGATTTCACCAAAGCCACTGGTGGAAAAAAGACTGGCTTTCAAGTCTTTTGCTTTACTTTCTGCACGCTGTCCATCATTCCCCTCCTCTCCTCAGAGAGATCAGGCCCCCTCCCTCTCAGGCCATGACTCCATGGGGCCAGAGCGGGCTCTTCTTGGTGCCAGGGGCTCAGCTGAAAGAACGGAGCCTGCCAGGGAAACTGCAGGCTACGAGTTTTGGTACTGCCGGCCTAGCTGTTCGTGTTTCTATTCCCTGCATTGGTAACCACCAACTTCTTGTTTTGTTTTCCCTTTTTCCTTTCTTGAAAATGTCCGTTGCCACCTCTCGAAGGAGTTCTCCTCCGCTTCCAGCACCACCGTCGGCACCGTCACCTCCCGGGTGACCAGGAATGGAGATGCCGTCACGGAGAAGGACTTCCTCAATCACGAGGAGCTGGCAGGAGACCGGGGCATGATAGACGATATCTTTGATGAGACCTACCGGGAGAAAGAGGGCCCCAAGCCCCCCATGCGATACGTCTGGAGGAATATCATCCTCATGAGCCTGCTGCATCTAGGGGCCGTATTCGGGTTGATGCTGATACCTTCTGCAAAGATCCAGACGCTGGCATGGGGTAAGCACCTTCCTCCATTTGTTTCTTGGCATCTGCAAGCCCCTTATGGGTCGAGGTGGTATTTTTGTTTTCCTCCAGGCCCACACACTCGGGGAGGAGAAAGAAGGAAGTAGAAGCCTTCTGTTAGAAGCAGCTACTCAGCCAGCTTTGCAGCAAGCTGTGGGAGGGCTTGCTAGTGTCTCTTGTAAGGTCATGCATGAGAGGGAACGATTTGGCAGGGGACTGCTTGGCTGCTTAGAGAGCAAACTTGATTCACAGGCATCAGGCTTGGAAGTAGCCCGCACCCGAATGCACGGCCACTTCTAGGGTGAAGCATAGAAAATGTTTGATGGAGTACTGACAGTCCCAGAAAGTTAGGGAGAAAGATGCTAGCAAGAGCACTTTAAGGGGCGGCTGGGGAGGCAAGGTACAGGGCATCGTTCGGCACGAGGCTGCTGCCCAGAGACAAGAGCCATTCCTGTTCTTACCAAGGGAGGGTAAATCACGCAGAGCCTCCACGGGTGTGAGGGAAAAGAGGCAAAATCCGGTTGTGCTGAAGATAAAAGTCAAGAGTTAAGTTGGAAGCTCAGGTCTTTTATTATTCTTACGAAAGCACAGATTAGCCCCCATCCTCCCGGAACTAAGCCTGACAACTCTCAAGAAATAAATAAGCAGCTCTCCAGGCAGCAAATTCCAGTGGAAAGCACATCCCAGCAGAAGGTAGCTAGGCGAAGCTCCCCTTTCTCAGAGACCTTGTCCTGGGTAGGAACCAAACTTCTCCTTTGACTGCTTGAAAGGCAGCTGGGCGCAGGGCCCACGCTGCAGGGGAGCCTTGCTTTCCACGAGCCTTTGTGTGGACCCCTGGAAGAGTCAAGAAGCCAAACGGCTCCCAGTGGGGAGGTCGAGAGATTGCATCCAGCCCCTGCCTTCCTGTAAAACAGCATCCTGAAACAAAAAGCCACAGTCTAGTTTGAGACCTGCTGGCATGGCTTTTGGTTTCAGCGGTGGTCCTGCAAAGAGCTCAGCGGGGAGCAGGGTCCTGGCCAGCCCAGCTGTGGACAGGCCCTGGAGCTAGTCACCTGGTCTGTCATGCTCTCAAAGTCCGTCCTCCCGATGGCTGCAAGCAGTGAGCATCACAGCTGGACCGGGAAGGAGATGGCTCCCTGGACAGCCAGGCTGACTCTTTTAAAACCTCCTGGACCATCTCACAGGCAGAGGCCGGGGGGAGGAGCATCACTGGAGGCTACAGGACTCGGTCAGAGGCTGGCTACAGCATCTGCAAAAGCAGAGGCACCGACACCTTCCCTGTGCAGCCAACACGGCCTTTTGGGGTGTGGGGGCATTATGAAAGAAGACTTTGCTGGGCCTTTCCCTTGTGAAAACCTGACAGGCTGTGCTTTTAGCTGGGGTGGCAGCACTGGGCAGAACGTGCAGCCTCAGCATGACCTTGGAGGAACGTTTCAGGGCTCTCGGTCCTGCTCTGTGTGTCCCATCCCTGGGCTCCCAGCTGGAGGCCAGGCTAGGAAGCTGCTGGCTTCTTTCTCTCTCTCTCTCTCTCAGCTGACAGCCTGGGTCCTCCAAGCCCAGCCAGATGTTCTCAGGGCATTGGGGCAAGGAGGAGGGAAAAGGTGAGTCGAGTTTACTGGTTTCATGTCAAGCTGTTGAGATGCACCGTGATTTCCAAATCCATCCAACCCTTCTCCCTTGAGCTCCGCTGAGACACTTAAGTGGGCTCGAGCATCTTGATCTAGAAGGTTAATGCTGCTTTGCATTCTGCTAAGCCCCACCTTACCGCAAAATGGTCTCTGAGGCAGTGTCTCTGCAACCGCGTGCCTGTTCGGGAGGTCTGTATGGCATCCCATGGCACCTCCTGGGAATCTGCCTGGCTTTTTACCTGATGCCAGTCCCTCCTGCTCCCCTCCCTCAGTCGACTCTGAGGTGAAGTGCCAGTTGCTCTCCTGCCACTGTGAGGCACTATGAGATTCCTTGGTGGCTTCTGGAATGACAGCTGCTCAGGGAATGGGAGAAGGACACAAAGTTTGGGGGGACTGCACTGTTCTGGACTGGCTGCAGATCCATCCTGCCTTACCAAAGCTGGAGTAGCTCCACAGAGCTCCCTGTCCTGCATCCCTGGCACTTGTGCTGGGAAAGGAGCACCCTTCCCTGCACCCTGCAGCCAAGTCAGAGCTTTCCCCTGTAGTCCATTCTCCTCCAGTGCTGGCTGGAGCTGGGATACTCTGATCCTCCACAGATCTGGCTTCCCAGCAAGGCTCCTTGCTCCTTCCTGCATTGCCCTTTTCTCAGGTCATACTTTTCTTTAGCACATACAAGGCATCTGTGGCTGTCATCTCACTGACTTGCTGTTATTTTCCCAGCACGCCCTGGTATCAAGGAGAGGACTACGCTTCCCATTTTGCACACAAGGATAGAGCAGCAGAAACTTAGGTTGCTCCCGGCAATACACCATGGGTTTATGGCAGAGCAGCTCTCCCAGTGGTAGCTCTGGAGCTGCTGGGGTTTTTGCTTGTTTCTTTCTTTGTTTTTCAGATCATTCCTTCCTTAGGCTGTGGTACATAAGATACAAGATTAACATGGCCCCAGATGTTCTCTGCTGTGATACTACAGGCAGCTGTGGTGCCTGGTAGCTGCTCTACCTTCTATATTTTATTATAAGGAGCAATCCCCTGCTTATACCCTCTTCATCCAGGCCACCGTCCCCTTGATGTTCCTGTCCCTCTGAAACCAGTTGTATTGGTGACTGTGTCCTCTTTTGTTTTCGTTTCTCTGTGTGCTAATTCCTCTTTGTCTCTCAAGCTCTCCAGCCCTGCCTTCATCATTGTTTGCTGTTCTGTGTTGCTGTGTGCATTGTATCCCCTGATCTGTTTCTGGTACAGAGCTTCCCAGAATGAGCTGGGGTTGTTGATCAGGTGAGAGCTCACCATGAGAGCTCTCCGAGCCCTTCCAGTACTCTGGCTTTCTAGCCAGTTCCCCTTTTATTTACTGTCTTTTCCACTGCACTTGACAAAGGCTTGCGCAGTCTTTTCAGGGATCACAGTGTAGATTTCACGGCATTTGCTAAACAGCATAGAGACTGAGTCTGGAAGGGCAGGATGCAAAGGTGATTGACAGTTTCTCCTCTAACTGCTCTGAGCCTCCCTGGAAACGTGATTTTCAGGTTGTCTTCCTGGCCCTTGGGTACAGTAGACTGACTCTATTTGTGTTAACTCCTGTAGGCCTGGCCAATAATGTCTATAGACAGTGACAGTTCCTTTCGACGTGGTGCTCTAACAACACCCCAGCTGCCTGCAGTGCCAGCTGTGGCAGAAACACGGGTTGATGCCATTTTTTGTTGCTGCTGCATCATCTTTGGATCAAGGAGCATCTTGCTGGATAATTTAGGCAACCCTGACAGCCTGAAAATCTCAGCTGCTGCTACCCCCAAGGGATGTGTCCAGCAAAACATTTATGGAAGTTTTTTTGTCATTTTCCCTTCAAGACTACTGCTGGCAACTCCTCTCTGCTTAGTGTCCTCTCCAGGCTTAACTAGCAGGTGGTGTGCTTCACCAAGCATGGAGGGGAAGTTCTGATTTTGCCAGATACGGAAGTTAGGTTTTAGCAACAGTAGCTCCTATTGCTCCTCCTAAATGCTGTTCCCCTTCTGCAGCCTACATGTTTCCTTGCTCTTGGTATCTTTCTCCTGAGAGTAGCACGACCCACCTGGCTAGCAGGACTGGGAGGCAAGGAGGGAACAGTCCAGAGCTGTATTTTTCCCTCGCACTGAGCAGAAGCCCAAGGACGCCTCTTCATGTAAGCATCCTTGCTGTTGACTGCAGGTGACAATGCCTTTAGCACATTCCTGGCTTCCCTTCATAGCTTAGGGTCTGAATTTGGGCCCTGAAGAGGTAAAGGCAAGTGAGTCATATAGGCATGACTGAATCCGGAATGTTTTGGGTTTAATTTTTGGAGCGCTGAGTGCACATTACTGCCAGCAGTCATAATTCTTTGTATTCCAATTGAATGGGTCATTGGGAAAATCACCTGAAAGTTGACAGTCTTTTGGATCTTGGGTACTTCAAAGCATGGTGTGGAAGATGGCTTTGAAAGCTCAGCTGGTGGAGTGCCTAAGTCCTTCAGTTTGGGGCAGCATCACAGGGCAGCTGTGAAAATCTAGGGAATGATCTTGGAGGAGCTTTTCTGCTTCCCTGTGAGATGCCGATTCCCTGGCTATGCAGTGATCATTGTACCGTTTGTGGGGATGAACCTTCTGAATCATTAGGGTGCTGCATTCTTCTGTTTTCCACCCAGCTTTTCAATCTTCTTGTCCATGTCCTGTCACTGTCGCAACAACTCTTAGTGGTATGGCTGATGGAGCCAATCGTCCCCAAGTAGAGTTTGGATTTCTGTGAGCCTGGGTGCCATGTATGCACAGACTGAGAATCAGCTCCTTTCCCACAGAAAATGTCTGCTCCTTAGATAAATTACAGCTGCTGCATATGGGCAAGAGGCAAGGCAGCACGGGATTATCCTTAGAGAGTTGTGGCCGTTTGTAGAGACCTGGCACGCAGCTCCAAGAGAAGTCAACGTAAGCTGCTGAGGTTCAAGGGCTCTGGATGAAGGCTGGGACTGTTCTATGCCAGGGCACTCGAAAGCAGTGGGTACTCTTCCAAATTTTTAACAAACGCTTTCAGGCAAGGCTACCCGACAGCAAGTACTGGGTTGTCTGGTTTCTGGGCCTGTCAGTGTCCCCACCACGTCTCTTTTGTGATTCCTTGCGCTTGCTGATAGGTCTTCCTTGCTGGTGTCATCTTTTCCCAAAGGGGATATCCAGAGCCAAATTCTGAGAATTGCCCCCGTGAAAGAGATACGGATGAGCTTCCTTCTTGCAAAGCTTAAATACCACAGTCCTCAGCCAGAGTCATCTTCCTGCAGGCCTCTGCCATAAACTGCTTGTCACCCCTTGGAAGTCTACCTCAGCTACTGAGGTGTGCACTGTAGGTATAAAGTTGCCCAGAGGTTTTATGAAATGAGGTTTGCAGGGTATAGGTGGCTACGTTCAAGGGAGAGTGGTGGTGAGTCACGCTTCTGCCGCTAGTAGGAAGTGTCTGGGGACATCCAGGAGCGGGTTTCGTTGTTATTGCAGTGTCTGAGGCCAGGAGGCTCTGCAAATCAGAGTCCTACGTTAGGTGCTTTTTCAAGGTTTGCTCTTCTGGATGAATCCGTGCAGATAGTGACTGATTTAAAATAAGTCTTAAAATCTAAAACCAACGGGGAACTGGTCACGAGCTGGTTCATAACTTTCAAGTCAGCGCCATGGCGCTGGGTGAGACCTTCACAGTGTCCAGCATCAGTACTTTCCTGTCAGCAAGGCCAAAAGGAGATCTGAACCAAACGCCCTGCTCCAGCATCCCTCCCTTCTCCTCTTCCAGGCTTGGCCAGCTTTGTGAGCTTTGTTCAGCTGTATTGTCTCTTGCAAAGACCGGATCCTGCTGTATTTGCATGCGTTTTCATCCCTCCTCATGCCCTATAAATCAGCTATGACCAGTGACTGCTTGGCTTCTTTGAGAGACCGCAAAGGGGCTGGGAGACACGAGGCAGAGGTGTGCTGGTCTGAGGCTTGCACTGCATTCGGCAGCAGGCAGGGAAGCCGAGGGATAAGATGAAGATGGGAAGTCACGGTCAGATCAGCAGACAGGGAAGGTTGCTGTTATACAGCGCAATGGGACTGAGGAGGTTCATGCAAGTTTAAGGGGCCAGAAGAGGATGTTAAATCAGCTGAGGCGGGCTTTTGATGGATAAGAGATTAGGTTTGGAAAGTAGAAAAACAAAAAAGAGGTGACAGAAGGAAGAGGGAGCAGGAGATGATAGGAAATAAAGCTTGGATTATTTTGAATGAAAGAACAGGACAACAGTGCCTTGCACATGTCTCAGATCTCTGATTCCAGACAAGTTTCTGGCAGAGTATCTATTTTCTGGGTTCAAGATAAGCTTCATTAGAGCCATTTGGCTGGACTGAATGATATTGTCAAGCATACCAGCGATTCCTGTTCACGAGTTTACATGTAAGAATAAGGAACTGTCTTCATGATTGATCCAATTGGCTGAAATCTGCAAATTTATACCAAGGGAAGAGTTTTCCCTGGGGAACTGGTAAGAAGACATCCCTTTCCCCAGGGGACTAAAGGTAGAGCAGTTGACCTGGGCATAGATGTGCACCCTTCCCTCTCCACATCTGAGCTTGCAGGGCAAACCGAATGCCCTCTGTCTTTCTGCCAAACTTCCTGACCCTTCCTTCCTAGAGAAAGAGTTAACTTCAGATCCAATTTTCTTCTTATCCCCAGCTTCATAGTGTAATGCTGCTATGACCCTATTGAGGTCTTTTCTCCATTTTAGCTCTAGGACCAGATGCTGGAACGCAGGTTCAATTCCAGAGGTCCCAGGAGGACATGTGGGAACACACAGACCAGGGCAGACGTAAACACTTGATCCAGAGGGAGAGTGGTTTTTTCCTAGCTGCTAGAAGGCCAAGGAATTCCTTCTGACCTGTGTGGAAAGGGAGTGCATGAAGCAGCCTCAAAGCTCAACGGGGCCCAGCAACATCTGCCTCTGCCATGGGCATGACTTGCAATGAGTTGTTGGACTTGGAGTTCCCTTCCGTAAATGGTGCAGGAGCTGAGCAGAGAGGAGGATCTGGGAACGGGAGCCTCTGGGCAGGTTTTAAATCAGTGGTGGAGCTGAAGGTGAAGCCCAGGCTTCAGTGGGTTAGATCTTTTTCTAGCCAGATTCTGCTCAGAAAGGCAGCAGCAGAAAAGCCTAACCCTGGGGTTGAGCTGTCCCCTGAAGAACTCTAAGATCGTCTGCCACCTCTAGGTGAAAAGAATGCAAAAGAGATTTAGTGGGGAGTGTTGAGATAGGAAAGCAAGACCCTTGATTATTCAGGGTGGGAGGAAAGGGGGAAGCTGTTCCCTGGTGGACTGCAGAGCTGAGCTGTTACCACAGCATGTTTAACTTGGAGCTGAGGGGGTTTTTTAACTTTTTTTCCCCTATATGGAAGCAGTTGCATTATACAATTTTGACAGATGGCACTATGCTGAAGAACTGATTCTTGTGACAACTCTTGTAAGGGGGAGCCTCCTCCCTTGTCAGAGGTGAAGAGCTGAAGTGATTTGCCCCAAGTTGCTTAGGAAGCCTGTGGTAGCTTGGGCACTCTCACATTAATTTTTATTGCTCCAATCTGCGCTCTCCATGGGTTCCTCTCTGGCTTACATAGCTTTGGGGGAAGGCCTGCCTTTCTGTTGCTTCGCCTGAACTTTGCTGCAGGCTGACTTGACTAGCTTTAACTGCTCCAACACTTTCTTTTCCTCTCCAGCCGTTCTGTGTTTCCTGGTGAGTGCTCTGGGGATAACAGCTGGATCTCACCGTCTCTGGAGCCATCGGTCCTACAAAGCCACGCTGCCCCTGCGGATCTTCTTGACTATTGCAAACTCCATAGCCTTCCAGGTAAGCACCTCCTCAATGTGCCACTCGTTCTCAGAAGGAAGTGCTCCCCTGAATCTCTGTCTCAGATATGGGGCACAAACTGATGGAGAGGTTCTTCTCTCCTACTACCTCTTGTTAGGAAATGACCTACCCTTTCCATCTAACACTGTGGTGCCAGAGTCCATCTTCACCTTGTCCCATCAGAGGGTGACACTGAGATGAGCCTGGTGGGGAAAGGATTGCTGGCCAAGACCAGGGCTAGGAAAGCTCTCCAAAGCAGGAATGTACCCTTCCTCCAAGGTGTGGTCTCTCTGTGCTTGCTCCAGGTCCTGTGAAAGAGGTGTGGAAGTGCTAAGTGCTCTCATGGTGTTCCAGTTGCCTCACCCTCCTCTTGCTGTGTGGCTGATAAGGAGGGGAGACATCTGTACAGCCCAGGGAGCCAGGCTGTAGAATTTAGTGCTACAGAAAGCCCAAGAGCTTGTTGAGATTATGCAGTTAGGGGGATGCTTCTCTGTTTTGGAGGAGTGATATTTAGGAATAACCCTGTTATAAGGCACACCACTAGCCTCCAGAGAGTCATCCCAGGTCAGTGATGTTTCAAGGAGAGAAGGGTTGGGCCCATTCAGAGCGGCACAAGTGACTGCAGCTGATAAGCATGGCAGGATATTGCCTAACCACTCAGGAGAGCACTTCACAGTCCGCAAAGCAAACAAACCGGCAAGTCCTTAGGGGCTGTAGAAAGTAGCAGAGATGGCCCTTTGGAAGAAGTTAGAGTGAAAACCCAGATTGGCATGGCACAGAAAAATCCTGGTGGTCTCTCGAGTGTGCTGCTGTGAGGCATCTCTAATGGCAGTCCGTCCTCCAACTGTACTTGAAGGGACTTGATACAGGCTTGCTCTTGTGTAGGAAGTATTTGGGAGGGTGGCAGGGTGCAGCACTGTCTGCTAGAAGGTGAACAGAAAACTATCAGTGCTGTGCCCCTAAGTAATTCTCCACCTGAGTTATGGGGGAATGGTGGACCAGGTATTTGAGAGATATTATCTCCCTTTCTCCCCTGTGTAGCTTCGTTGACATGTAATCAGAACAGGGTGGGGAATGGGTTTTTTTATCCTTGAAAAGCTTTCTAAAACACCATTCACTTTCCTATTCTTGGTTAGCACCAAACCAGAGTCTTTCATGAGGAAGAGGAAGGACCAAGCTGCTGATTCCAGCTACTGGCCCAGCACTCAGCAAGGGAACGGGATGGGTTGCTGTGTATTGGCTAGTCCTGTACAAAGACCATCTTTCACAGGGTTGTAGGGCAGAGGGGGAAAGAATTTGCTGAGCTATTGCCGTAGGGGATAGGAATAGACAAAGATGAGACAGACAGATATTTCAGCTTCAATAGGAACTAATCCAAAGTTTTACTGAAAATTCAGTACCATTCCCCATGGATTTATTTTTTTTAATAGTTACTTTCAATGAGATCAAGAGGTGGTTTATTTTCAATTTATCTCATTCCCATTAGTGACAGCAGCTCTAGGATGAGACTGGTAACTTTTAAAGCCGGAGAAGACTATAGATTATCTTATCTGAGGTTCTCCAGAAAATGCCTGTTGGCTGCTCAGAGACCTGTGGCTTGTGATTTGAGAGAATTTGGAAATTCTGCCCCTAGTTGGCTCTTCTGCCTGCAAGACCAGACAGCTGCAGCACAGCAGAAGCTCTCCTGGTTATAGCCTGGAGCTGGAAACTCCCAAGGAAGGAGACATTCTCGTAGGCTTTGCTTGCTGGCCTCAGAAAACCATGATTTTCAGACAGCATTGCAGTTAGAGGTGGTCCCAAAATAAGATCCGTAGAAAAGATAATGTGTGAAAGTTTGAGTCAAGATACTGACTCAGCTTTGAGACCCCTAATTTGTGTTTGTGTACAGGGTGTGGTGGATGAGATGGTACCATGCTCCAGCTCCAGTACATAGTCTCTTTCCAAATTTGTGCCGCCTGCCTCCAGCAGAAAGATTTCCAGGAGGCAGGGAAAGCCTCCCCAGATGTGTAAACCCAAGCTCTTTCATCTTTCAGGCTGGGATTTCTCACATTATGTGATGCTGTGTAGGGTTTGGGATGTGAGAGAGACTTTGGATCACAGGTGAAGCATTTCCAGCATAGGTACTGGCTGTGCTTCACTGATTACTGGATAGGGAAGGCTGCTGGGCCACCTTCTTCTGAGGGGTTGCTGAGTGACCAAGCTCTGGCTAACATCAGTGAGGGCTGGTGATACTTGGAGGTGGTCAGGATTTGGCTGGAAGGAAAGCAGCAGTTCCCAGTGTTTGGAAACAAGTGATAGTTGAATCCTGGCCTATGTCTATCATTGCCTTATTGCATGACCCGCAGGTAAATCATTTTATCTCAGTTGAAGGAGGAGTGGTTACAGCACTTTAGAGGGACTCGAGGACTTGTGTCTTTGCTACAGGCTCCCTGTGTGGATAAGTCACTTGGTCTTTCCAGGCAAGAAATAGGGATGATTATGCCGCTTCCTTACCTTCAAAGTGTTTTGAAGAAAAGTCCTATGTACTTATGAGATTAAGGAGCCTCTTGTGTAATACAGGCAATAGAGGTGTGCTTGGATCTGTTTCATGTTTTCTAGCATGGTGTAATACATGGCTTTAAGCACATCAAAATCTTGGTATAAAGGAATGAACACAGGTTCATTAAAATCTATTCTTAAAACTGGTCAAAACAATCATTTCTGAATACAAATGAAAGCTTTGACATTTTCCAAACCATATTGAATGGTTATGTGGCTGAAGGGGGGTATTTTTGATAGTTGCCATTGAAATGGTATGTTTATTCTATTTGTAAAGAAGGGCCTTCGTTTTAAGACTGTTTGATTTCCAAGGGGAAAAAAAGTTAAAAAAACCCCTCAGCTCCAAGTTAAACAGATCTGTCTGATTTGGCAAGCTGAGGAAAAGCAAGGCAGGTTGACCCATGGAAAATGTCAGGGCGGAGGGAAGGCAGGTTGATCAATCCCAGCTGGCACCATGTAGGGATGGGGACAAGTGACCAACAAGAGATGAGCGTGTGAGGGAGGAGGCACCGACTGGCCAATGAGGGCTGGCTGTTGCAGGGGTGGGGGAACAGGCTGACCAATCAGAGCCTGTGATGCTGTAGAGGATGTGCAAACCATAGCCTAAAGGTAATTAAAAAAAGAGAAAAGGCAGCCCACCAAAGAAGCAGATTTCAAAGAAAATTGAAGTGGTTGAGCAAAGAAGGTCCAACCTCTATTTTAAAAGCCAAAACCCCCAAACTCTAAAGAAAGATAAAATGGCTGATGTGAAGTCAAGTCAATGGGATTTAGGTGTCTAAATGTTTTAGGCCCTTTTGTTAATTTGAAGGCAATATCTCCAGCCCTGGCCCTAAGTCTCCACTCCTGTTGCCTTGCAGAATGATATCTATGAGTGGGTCCGGGACCACCGCGTCCATCACAAGTTCTCCGAGACAGATGCAGACCCTCATAACGCAATGCGGGGCTTCTTCTTCTCCCACATCGGCTGGCTGCTGGTGCGCAAGCACCCAGACGTCATAGAGAAGGGCCAGAAGCTGGACCTGAGTGACATAAAGGCTGACAAAGTGGTGATGTTCCAGCGGAGGTGAGTGGCGGGGTCAGCCCCAGCACAGAGCCATGTGGGATGGAGCAGCGACTCCGCAAATGGACTAGAGACCCCAAGCACCTTTGATGGGGGAATTGGGGGTATCGTGAGAAATGTGTTTGAGGCTTTGCTGTGGGATGAACCCTGTGAGAAAAGAGCTGTGCCTCTCCTATAGGAAGTATTGAGGAGCTAGTGCTACTATCTCTAGCCCTCCCACACCTCTTTCTTGCCTGCCTACCCTGTAGCATCTTGCCAGTGGTGGGCTGAGCTTCCCACCACAAAGCACCTCCACGCCTGCCTGCCCACAGCGCAGCTGCTGCTTTGGCTGGCCCAGAGCCCACCCGCGGGTGCCTCCAAGCCATCCTTGGAGATGTTGTGGTACACCTTCCAGGCCATGCCTCTTCCCCTCTCCCATCAGTCTCCTGGAAACAGTGTGGTGAAAGAGGAGTTGAAAATGGGGACATGAGAGAGGCTGTCACTGGGAAGGACAGTCTTGATTCACTGGTGCCTCTTGGATGGGGTATCTCTCAGCTGTCTGGGGCTATACTGGGACTGATCCCCAGACCAGCCTGTCACCAGGGCTTCAGGGATGGGGGACTGAACCCATATAGTAACCACTCTCACTTGGGAGGTCTCTAGCTCAGTCCCAGATGAACCAAGCAAGGTTTATGGCTTCCCTCCTTTTTGTGTGTGGGATTTTTCTTGTGGGTTGTCAGAGTGGTTCAGCTTCCTCTACTCCCGCCCCTCCAGTGTGAGAGACCCCACGTGCTCATCTTTTTGATGGTGCAAGTAAGTGTTCCTTACTTGTGCTTGTTGATGGGGTATATTGGTAAGCAGGGCCAAGTCTGCAAGGAGAAGTTGTAGCACTGGGCCAGAGCTGGAGAAGGGGGGGAATCTGCAAGCATGGGGTTGCCTTTATGGGGACCAACACAACTGAGAAGCAAATGGAAGATGAGGCCAAAAGCAGCAGCTAGTGTCTAGACTCATGGTGATGGGGGCATTGCTTTGTGCACATGTGAGACTGAGACAGGGAGAATATGACTTTAGTGAGTCTCCTGCCTGGCGATAAGACTTGGGAGTCTCCAGGAATGGCTTCTGAGCATCTAGGGCAAAAGATGCAGGGCTCAAGGGTGAGGTATTTCTGTATTTGATTTTCCCCATATAGCTGAGTGTGAATCCTCCAAAGGCAGGACTGAACCAGCCTTTCCTGTCCTGCCTCTGCCACTGAGCACTTTCCTCATGGTTCCTTCCTTTCCAGATACTACAAGCCCTCGGTGGTGTTGCTGTGCTTCACATTGCCCACTGTAGTGCCCTGGTACTTCTGGGACGAATCTATCGTCATCAGCTTCTTCATTCCAGCCATCCTGCGCTACACCATAGGACTTAATGCCACTTGGCTCGTGAACAGTGCGGCTCACATGTTTGGCAACCGGCCATATGATCAGCACATCAACCCACGGGAGAACCCCCTGGTCAGCCTGGGGGCCCTAGGTACGTTCAGCATCTGTGTCTTTTGCTGCCAGTAGACTGCAGAGTGGGGACTGCCCCTTAGGGCTGCAGCTTCTGGGAATTTCTGTGAGTCCAGGTGTCCCCATTTTCCCCTGCACTCTTCCCCTCCAGCCTTTGCATCTGGGGGTGTTTCCCAGGCTGGCCAGTGAGTACATAAGGGCAGTGGGGTTATCAGCTCCCACCAGCCTCTCTCCAGGCTGGAAAGGACTCTGCTACACTTAGCACCTCCTTATCTCAATAGCAGTATTTTATTTACTCTGCTCGAAGGTCTCTCTGCCCCCTTCACCAGACTGAAAAAAGTGTACTGTGGTCTCTGCTTATCTGTCTTAGATTTGTCAACTTGAAAACCAGCAGATACATATTTGGATATGTTCTCAGGGCAGCTGGTGATTTTTGGGGGTAGTTGAGGATGAGACAAGCCAGATGATCCCGTGTGTTTCCCTGAAATTTTGGGGACCTAGGAAAGTACATCCCAGGGTCAGCATTTTCCCTGATCTGTTCTCACAAGCCCAAATCCTCAGCTGGTTTGCATCAGTGTACACCACTGGAGCCTCACTGATTTCTACCAGTGAATGACCTGCTCCTGGATTTTTAGTTGTAAGGGATTTGAACTGTACAGACTCAGGGAATAGGAGCAGGAGTCCAGGTGATGTCATTGAAGGTGTGAGCACTGAATCCAGACTTGACAGTCTCTGGAGCAGAGGGTGGGTGACTGGGGTAGATCATTTAGTGGAAGTCTGTCTATTTTTTTTGTCATTTGGAAATGCCCTTTAGATTTGGCATTAGGACTGCCAGTGTTATAGGGATATTGATTGGCCTGGTTTGTTGGGGGCTTGGTGCAGGTCTGTCTGGTAGCTCAACCAGTACTAGAAGGTTTATCTTGGCAGCAGAGGAAAAGCTGTTAGGATTCCCCTGGTGAATTGGTGCAGTCTGTGAGCCAGAGCCCTTCTCGGTTCCTTGCCACATGCTTGTTTTCCTCTAAAGCACCATAGGTCCTCTATGACTGTCATTACCTCATTTGCTCCAGCCCAGGCATGCTGGACCATGCCCAAATGAGATAGGGTAGATTGTACAGAGAGGTGAAATTGGGCTGAGAGGAGCCTGGACTCAATCCAGAGCCTGTTTCAGGAATGTGGTGATTTGGGACAAGAGAAAGGGGCCATCACTGAGAGCTCTGCGACATCCTCTCCTTGGTCATGTTTTGCAGGAGAAGGCTTCCACAACTACCACCACACCTTCCCCTACGACTACTCCACCAGTGAGTTTGGCTGGCGCTTCAACTTAACCACAGCCTTCATCGACCTCATGTGCCTCCTGGGGCTGGCCAGCGATCGCAAGAAGGTCTCCAAGGAGGTCATCCTGGCTCGGAAAATGCGGACTGGAGATGGGAGTCACAAGAGTGGCTGAGTTCCTGCTCCCCTTCGCACACACATCCACACCTCTCCTTCCTCTTTTTTTCTCCCTTTCTCCCTTCCTGACCCCTCTGAACACGCTGGACAAAGGTTTAATGTTCTGTTTACTAACTACTGAATAATGCTACCAGTTTGCTTAAGATAATGATGATGAGTTTTAACCCCCCTCCCATGCTGTATTTTACGTGATGTATTTAAGATCTAGGACTCTGCCTTTATAACGCAAGGCTACCCCTTTCCCTCTCTCCTTTTCCCTTCCATTCTTCCTTTCTAGCCCCCCTTCCCCATCTCCTGCTTTATGTCATCCTGGTCTCTCCTTGGCAGAGGAGCTGGTAGGAAGCAGCCCGGGGAGGCCGATAGCAGCCGGCTACGTACCATGGAGTTAAGGGAAGCATGTACCAGCCAGCTGAAGAGTTGGGCCAAAGTCAGTGACCCTCTCCCCACCACCTTCCCCCCCCCAAAATTCCTTCCTCTCTCCTTCCTCCTTTCTCAAGGGCTGCTGACAGACGTGGCACGGCTACTGCTCTCCCTGGGTAAAGCAGCCCTATCCCCATCCCTTGCCATCAGAGAGTTGTCTCTTTCCAAGATGTGTCTTGGGTAGTTTTATCCCCCCTCCACCCTGCACAGCCTCTCTGGCTGAGGAGAGGAGAGCCCCTAGACTCTCTCAGAGCTCCAGCCAGGTCCACCAATGGCCGGGAGGGGTCTGGTGGCAGCAGCAGGCACCAGAGGGAGAGCATCATTGGCCTTATTACCTCCTCCCTCTGGCGTCGCAGACTCCCTCCCAGCACCGCCCGTCACACCCCATGCCACCGCTGCCTGCAGGGACTGAAGGCAGAGCCCAGAGCTTGGCTCTGCGGCCCCTTTGGAGAGCCACAGCGAGGAGGGGGACAGACAGAGGGGTGTGCCTGGGGTGGTTTTGTTCGCTGCTGTCAAGATTTTTGCCAGCAAACGGGACTTTGCCAAAGTGGAGAGGAGGAGAAGGATATAAACCAAAGCTCCACCACTGAGTTAAGCTGCTTTATGTGCTGGAGGAACAGGGTCCCCGCTGGGTGGCAGGCAGGGTGTCCGTGGGAGCAGGCCACCCCGTCCTTGTGGGCTCTGCTCGGTCAATTAACAAGTGCCTGAGAAACACCAGTGCGGGGCCAGGCAGCAGAGGGGGCTTGAGGGAGTTGAGACCTCTGAGATGAGACACTGCCACCAGCGTGGGCCATGCCCAGGGTCCACAGGGTGGTTTGCAATTCCCTGCTCCTCTGAGGGACTGGGAGGCACTCCTGAGGGAGTGGGAAGGGGAGGTGAAAGCAGCTCCTTGTTAGTCCCTTAGCTTGCCTCCCAGCCCCCTCAGCAAGCTATCTTGCCACCTCACTCCTTTGCCAGCACGGCAGGCAGCGAGGGCGGCAAAGCCTGCAGAAAGGTCAGTTATATTACTGAGCTGCTGTGGGCATGCAGCTGGAGGGTGTGCTGGGGAAAAAAGTCCTTGTGGGTGTTGTTTCCTGCAAGTTGCAGACCACAGCTTGAGTTCAGGTGGGTGGGTTAGGTTCTGGGTGTTGTGACCCCGAGCTCCTCACTGGGCTGAACATGCTTTTTTCCCCCCTTAACTCTCCCCATTATTATTAATTTTTTTATTATTATTAGTTGTAGCAATAGTATTGTTTTTGTTGCTTAAATGCATCGAATAGAGCTGGAGGAAAGCACAAAAGGTGGCCAGAACGAGGTGATGTTGGAGTGGGGTTTGCAGTGTCTCCCTTATTCAGGCAGGCCAGGTTGGGCAGAGACAGAGCGGATGCCAACTTCCTCGCCTCAGCTCTGCCACGTAGCAGCCAGGCAAGCTTCACGGGAGCAAGTCTCTTCAGCTTCTCTTGCTCCTGCTGCTGCAAAACTCACCAGGAGCCAGTACAGCTTTGTGATGCTCTCCTTACAAAGAGAACGCTTGTTACTTAGAAAAGAAGTCATCCGCCTCTCCTTTCCCCTCCCTGCCACCACCACTGCCTTTTTACTGTTCAGCAATGGGACCCTTCAAGGTTTTGAGCCATCAGGAGTGATGCAGTCTCCAGTCGAGAGGTACAACAGGGAGGAATGCAGCAGGGAGCCCTTCAGCTCACGTTGTCAGGAGACAGCGTCCTTACTGCTCTGAGGCTCCTCACTGCCTGGGGGGGGCTGACTGGGGCAAAGGGGCTGTGGCTAGAATTGTATCCTACCATTAAAAAAAAAAGAAGCCCTCAAAAAAGATAAACATTGTTAGCTCTGTAATTGTGGGCTGACATAGCTCTAGTCTAGACCTTTCTGAACTGATGGAAGTCTCCAGAGGGATGAATTTGCTCCAGCCAGTAATTTGAAAGGTGTGTGGGGAGGGAAGAAGGTGAGGAGAATGATTTCCTTGCTCCTGGTGCCCTTATTGTGTGACATACCCTACAGCAGAGAAGCGTGCCATGACATGCTGCAGTATTTCACATCCTCTCAGCAGAGAAGCAGGGTTTGACATCAAGGGTTCCTTTCAAATTTCAAGTGCTGTTTCGGGTCCAGAATCTGGAATTAGGATGGAAGCTGAGGAGCAGTAACCAAACAGTCCTGGTGTTTGCCCAGTCACTTTAAAGGTAGATTGGCAAATATCTCTGGGTGCCTTAAAAATCTTTCTTTAATATACATAGGAGTATTGACAGCTATTTACCATATTTTTTTTCTTTTTTTTTTTTTTGCTGAATTATGAACATTCGAGGGGTTTCTTAATTATTTAATTGCCTACATTGAACTGTGGGTGCAGGTGATTTTGAATGTATTTGAGTTAGAATTTTTGTTAGATTAAGAAACAGATACAACACTTTAAGTAGAACTTTGTTCGATATATATATATACACACACCCCTATAAATATATATATATTTTTGGTGGCATGTTTGTATCCTGGATGCGTCGTCTGTATGTTTAGCTTAAATGAGTCTGTGAGAGGTGGAAGCAGAGAAAGCAGCAGTGGGACCTCGTGGCTAGAGCAGTAGTTCTCCTGGGACCTGTTCCCAGCTTAGCTACTTGCTCACTGTGTGATTTGGGACAAAGTCACTTAAAAAAACCCACCTCTCAGTGCCTCAGTTTCCCTACCTGTAACGGGGTTACGCCTTGCCTCCCAGGGGTGGGGTGAGGCTCACTGCCAACCAGCCCAGCATGGAGGAGGGATGCGTATGTACCACACGCACACCACTGCTGGCAGAAGCAGGGACTGGTTTGTTTTCCAAAACCGTTCCCAGCCCCGCTGGTATTGTGAAGAGCAGAGGTTTGTGTTGGGTGTTCAGGGAAGGACTGGAAAGTTGAATCTGCACATTGTCTAAGCTCTGTCACTGTTGAAATGTGAGTAGGATACGATTTATTTCACAGCTTAGGGATTTCTGCATAGTAGTATCTCTGTTTTGTGTACTGGAAAAGAAAAAAACTTTTTGAAATAATTTCTACTAATATGGAAACAGACATCTGGTTGTGCTGATCTGAAATTTTATTTGTTCATAATAAAAATGTTACTTTAAAACCTGTTGGGGCTGATGCCATGGGGGGGGGGCTGAGCTCGATAAGGCACACGACATCCCATCGGGATGGAGAACGTTACGCGTTAGCGTTTCCAAACCCTCGTCCCCTCCAGGAGGACCAGGATAAAAAACCCCTCTGGCTCTTTAAGCGCCGTGAATGAGCGGATTATAATGGCTTTCCTAGCCGGGCGGCACGCCCCGCAAGGCTGCCCCTGCGCTGCGGGGTTACTGCAGGTTAATTCCAGCCGGGGCCTCTCGCCAGAGCCTTGCGGCTGACGAATATACATGCAGCACAACACGTAATACCGGCAGCCCGTCTCCCCGGCCGGGTACGGCCGCCACCGCGTCAGGCGGGTTCATTAACCTCGGCGAGGGGGAATTTTCCTCCTGCCATAGCGAGCCTCCCTGCTCTCCCCACCCCTTTCGCAGCTGGAGGGAAGTGAAAGGAGAGGGGGGAAATCCCCGGCCAAATCTCGCTTTAATTGATGTTAGCTTCCCCACTCCCCCACCCAACCCGACTTTTGAACATCCGATTGTAACAGCGAATAAGGCCACCTCTGCAGGGCACCAGCGTGCTCCATGCGGGAGCAGGCAGAGGGGATGCCCTTGTTTGCAGCAACTTTACCACCTGCAGCACCCGGGGACCCCCGATGTAGCCCACGTTTGCTGGCTCTGCCAGCCCCTTGCAGCTGCCATGCTGAATTCCTCGGCAAAACTGGCCCACACTTTGGTTTCCAGCTGCAGAAGCCGGAAAGCCCTTTGGGTAGGAAGGCCAGAACCAGCATGCTGCAAACCAGAGCACGGGGAAACACGCAGGAGGAAGGGAGGGAGAAGATGGTTATTTGGGAGGAAGGTCTGGGTTCTTCCAGCAGCCATGTTCTCCCACCTGGAGATATGTGACCAGCCTGAGCAATGTGATGTATGGCTGCCCTGAGCTGTGGAAAAAAGCAAATTAAATGCTCCGGCTTGTCAGCTGGTCACAGAAGTACATCCCTGGAAGTGACGGAGAGGTGCTGCTTCTGGTAATCCAGTGTGCTTTTGATCCCAGCTATGCCAGCACAGCCCCTCCTAAAACAAGTGAAACAGAGAAGGCAAATCTTCAAACCTCCTGATTATTCAGCCAAGCCTAAAAATAAAGTTAATGATCCCTCTGTCTGGATTTCATGAGAATGGAACTCAGATCTCAGCCTCTCCCTCTTTGTTAAAGGCTGCTATTAAATCCCCTGCCCAAAATATGTTTTCCTATACTATCAAGCCCTTCAGCAGCGCCAGTTCAGCATTTTGAGCTCATTGCCTGGAAGTGTTTCACACGTGATTATTATTCCCGGTTTGCTATGTAATCTGTGATTTTGGGTTGTAATTCCAGTGTGCCCCAACTTAGCTTCTCTGAAGATCTCCCGCTCACCAGGGACGGGGAGGGAAGCAAAGGGTTAACACGCCAGCCAGCTCTGCTGAGTAGCAGAGGACAGGCAAACAAGTGCCTGCTTGTTCAGACTCAGTGGAGGGAGCGGGTTGCTGCTGGCTGTCAGCAGCCAGGTGGAGGTTTTGCTGCATCGTCTCGCTCTGGACACAACACACAGGAGATGCCAGTGTGGTCTTTGGAGGAGGACCAGGTTCTAGCTGCAACCCCCTCCCCAGAGCCGGGATGCAGTGACCACAGCTCTGAGCCACGTCTACCCAGCCCAGGATGCTGCAAGCAGGACCGAGGAGGGTGCCCTAGGGAAGGCAGCAGTCCCACCAAGAGCTGCCCAGCAGTGGGGCTGGGTGCCAGCTCTGCACCGAGTCATGGGCTCCCGCAACAGCGAGAAACCAGCAGCAGCTGCTAAGCCTGCAAGAGAGGCCAGGACCCCAGGAAGGCAGTGGGGACCTCCTGGGGAGCAGGGGGAAGGCAGGCAGAGTGAACAAAGTCCCAGGCGAGCACATGGAGGAGATGGCACTACAGCATCCCTGTGCGCCAGATGGATGGAGTGGGTGGCATTTGCTTAATGCCCAGCCAAGTGCCTCAACCCTGCCCTAGAGGGACCTCTTCTCCTGGGAAGCCCGGCAGCCACCCAGCCCCAGTGGACAGCACTCCGGTGCATGGCTGCCATGGCCAGCAGCAGGACTGTGGGTGCAAGCATGTACCCCAAAAGAGTGGGGTGCCCACAGGCTGTACCCCACACTAGCTATGCCTGACCCACCACAAACTCCCACCTCCCACGGTGCTGGCTTCCATAAGGGAGCTGAGCCCATCTGCTTGGGCTCGAAAAAAACCACTGGCACAAAAGCGGCTTTGGCCCGAAAGGCTGTGTTTTGCGATGCCCCTTGCTTGGCTGCCGAGGGCGTGCGGGGACCTGCCACGCACGCACACACACACACACCCTCAGCCACTGCAGAGCCGCAAGCGGCTGACGGTGCACAAAAAGGAAAGGGGAAAAAAAAAAAAAAAAAACAAGTAGGCTGAGTTTCCCCGAGGGTTACTGCCGGTCATCCCACGGCCTCCGGGAGCGCGTCGGCCGTGTGTTTACAACAGCCTACAGCTCCTGACCCAGGCAGGGCCAATCGCCGCCGCGCCGCCCTTGGCTGATCCTGCCCGGCCCAATCCGCGCCCCGGCGCCTGCGCCGCATCGCCGGCTGGGCCACGGCTCGGGGCGCCCGCCCGGCCTCCGCTCGGCAGGGCCCCGGCCCACGCCGCGCCACGGCTCGCCGTGACGCCACATCCCCCCGGGAAAACCCGGCCTGCAGTTGTCTCCGTGCCTCCCCATCGTCCCCCTGCCGCCCCGCTGAGCTCGGGGGAGGGGGGCGGGGGGGTGTTTACCCACCCATCGGTGTCTACGGGCAGCGCTGCCAGCGGCTGCTTCACCTTCGGGCTGCCAGAGGGAAAGGCGGAGCAGGATGCCAAAAAGCAGCGAATACCCTTTCCGATGGAACAGCTCCTTGCCAGCTCTGCTGCTGCTGCCCCTCGCATCGCCCCCTCAAATTCAGCGCAATCGCCCCCAGCTGCTGCCCGTGTTAGTACTTTCTCATAAAGCACCAGATGCTGGAGTCATGGGAAATACAAGCACCTCAGCTTTCATTTAAAAGTGAGCTCTGGGTTTAGCTTTAAAAAGACAGTATAAAAAATCCAGGAGACAAAAAATAACAATCCAGTATGCATATGGATACACACAGCCTCAAATATGTATATGTATATAAACACACAAGTATCAATCATAAAGCAGGATACTTAGGTTTGGGAGACAAGCTTAAAAGAAAATACTATTTTCATACACATAAATGTGTTATAATTTGGTCATTTTGTGACTATATTGAAAGCATTACATGAAAACAGCGAAATCCTCGTTTACTTGCAATTCTTAACTAAAAAAGCAACCTGTAAAACTATGTCTTTTATTTATTTTTACACTGCGTGGAAAGATAAAGCACTTTGCAGAACAAATAGTATTTCATAATGGACACTGTAGTGACGACAGCTGTTACATGCCAGTTTGGCTTTGTAACAAACACATCTGCTTGTTTTACATTTTTTTTCAGTTCTCCTAAAATAGCTTTTTATAAAACCCCGGTCTTTAGCACTCAAACAGAAGAAATGCCTATCCCTTTTGAAAGTGCCTGTGACCTTCAGTCACTTTATAAGCTAAGCAAAATTGTAATTTTGACAAAATTATCATAAATACTTGTCCCCTCAGAGAGGTTCCACATTCTGTTACATTTACACAGATACATAAAATTCATGGTTTCTAAGCTAATCACCCAATTCTGGTGACACCTGCCATGTGATTTTTAACATTCAGAAACAGGAGACTTACACAATCATAAGACTGCTCTTCTTCCTTGCCTTTTTGAGCTCACTAATTAAATACAGGTGATCCAAATATCATGCATTTGACTGCCATTTTGTCACCTAAAATAGATTTGGCCTGACCCTGAATCCTAAAGAAACTATGCTTAGATACATTGTTCTTGGGTGACCACTGGGAAGTACATAATTAAAAAAACCAAGATAATTAATTTAAAAGCCTTGAAAGGCTACAGCTGTAACTGAGGTCAGGTTGTTTTCCCACCTCAAGCAGGTGACAGAGCATCAGGCTCTCCTGCACTCACCCACCCACTATCCCCCTTCAGCCAAAATTCTTTCAAGATGACTTAAAGTTCAGGTGTCTCTTTTCACAGGGCAAAGATGGTGGGGGCAGGTTTCAACTAACTTCAGCAATTTTAAATTTATGTATGAAATCCACTCTGGTTAAATAAGCATCCTCTAGTCAAGAGAGACAGGGAGGCGGTTCCCACAGTGACTCACAGCAGCAATCTGAGATACCTGTTTTAGAAAAGGGTGAATCATCTGCTGGTGGTGCATCTGTAACTTCTATATACGGATACCTGGATTAGCTGTTGGATGCCTGTCTTTTAGATGATGAGTTTGGTGCAATGAGCTCCACACCTGGATTTTAATGAGAACCCTCAACTCTTCAGCAGTGACCCACAAAAGCACAGGCTCTGAGTGCTCAGAGTGAGAAACATGTCATCGGAGGCATCTTGGTAGCTATGGTCTGTGACTCAGCTTCCTTGTTCGGAGCTAAGGAGGTTCAAAATGCCCCAAGAATTACTGGAAACTTGAAACTGGAAAATTTTAGATGTGCCTGACAGATAAGAGTACTTTTGTTTTTTTACACAGGAGGTGATAAACTTCTGGAAATTGTTGCCATAGGATGTCATGGTGGCAGACAGCATCAACAGGTTCACAAAGGGTTTAGAGAGACTCACAGTAAACAAGGTCCATAACCAGATGGTAAAAGCAGAGATGTGCCCTCTAACACATGCAAACACAAAAGGTTTGTGGGGACAGGTCTGAGCGAAGCAGATCGCAAACAGCCCCCAGGCTTGCAGGCCTAAACAGCCCTAAACAGCCACTCTGGTTGCCACTGATGGAGAACATGACATGGGGCAGGATGGACTATCGGTATGAAGCGTTCCTCTGGAAGGCTTCACACCTTTGTCAGGCAGGTTCAACAGGATGAGGAATAGTTGCTAGTAGTTACCCTGCTCTAAATTCTGCTCTCATGATGGCCCCTGTCGCAGCATGGAGACACAGAGGGCTGGAATCACAGCTCCAGGATCCCACCTGGCTTTGGAGGCAGCGCTGCTATTCCTCCATGTCATTCCTTCCATATCTTCCAGTTCACTTCCCTCAGGCTTTGTTTTTAATACTCCAAGCTTCTGAGAAGTCCAGCCATCAAATTATCAAGATGTCTGATGGCACACAATAAATATTGAAAATTTGGGAATGAAGCTCTTAACTCAGTTTGCCACTCCTGACTAACGAGCCCATCTCAAACTCATAAATGAATATGTTCTTCAGACTAATGACCACATAACATGCTGGGATTGATGTTGTGGAAGATATTGTAGACACATGGGAGTTTTCAGGAAATATCAAGGCTCTTTAGAACCGCTACTAACAATGCACTAGCTTTGTTTTAATATCTGTGTGGGATTTATTTTTTGTGTTTATGAGATTTTTTCTTTGTCTCTAGTCTCTCTAATTCCAATTAAGCTGAGTCATGTGCAGGCAGAGCATAAGGGGTTGTATTAGAAGAGCATCAAAAATGGAAAATTTTGTTTCACAGAAATTATCTGTATTGCTACTAGCTTTCATTTGGATTCAGAAAGGTGAAAAATCAAAGGATTTATCTGACAAAAAGCTGTGATCTCCCAGCTGTCTTGTCTGGTTGATTGTTCATGAGGCAGTTTTCTTTTTCAGCCACAACAGTGTTTTCCTTTATTTTTGATTTGACTCCTTCCATCATAATATACATAATCAGCACCTTTGCACACAAATACAGCTGAAAAGTCTTTTCCAAGCAAAGGCTAGAAGCATTACATTTTGAAAATAGCCAAACCAGAACATTTCAAAATGGCCAGAATATTTTTTTTTCCTCCTCTAAGATGATATTACTGGTTTCAGGCAGTGTTTCAATTATGATGACCACATTTTCTGCTGGCAAGAGGTCCCCTCAGTGGAATTTAGCTGGTCAGAAGCACGATGCAGTTTTATACCCCTTGGGCTGGGCCAGCCTGGAGTCTGAGTCACTACTAATGCGTTTGTTTGGTTCCCACTCTGCTGTTGGCTTCTTACATGACACTGGGCAGGTCTCCTAATCCTCCAGGAACTGGCACAGATGCTGCTTTCCTCCTTCCCATATTTTTTGCTCTCTTCCATGAAGGAGAGACTTCCACATCTAGCACAGGAAAGCCAGCCTGTGGTTAGGGATATTATAACCCAAATGACCGTGGTAGAAACCTTCTGTCTTTTGTGCCATTCCTGTTTCTGTGAGGTTCACAAGAAAGGTTCTTGGGCCGTCCCTCAGCCTTTGAGGAAAACCAGAGCAGAATAGTATCCCATCCTTTGCTGCTGCAGAAAACCTTGCCAGAGCAAACTCCTGTGCAATGAGAGACACTGAAGCACTGAAACTAAAACATCCTCTCCCAGGAGATGCATGCACAGGTTTTTCTACCAAGAGACTCAAATCAGTTCTAACTGCACATTTAAATACTTAATGCTTTTGAATGATTGATGGGTTGAGGTACAGCTCTCCTAATATCTGGTTTGTTCTATGCCTGCATCCTCATGTGGGTGTCTTGAGCTAATAGAACAGCACAGACTGACGATAAATGCTTCTGCTGTGGGAACTCTAGTGGAGGGTGTCCCTGCCTGCAGCAGGGGGGTTGGAACTAGATGATCTTTAAGGTCCCTTCCAACCCAAACCATTCTATGATTCTATGAACTGGAAACATTTCGTTCCTTAGCACTATGGTTACTGTCAGCTCCTTCTTCTGCCTGAGCAGGTACAGGACATACTGCAAGGATTACTAATTGCCTAACACGTCTTTGTCAGTAACCGGCTCAGCTGAATTTTCCCTGCCCCGCTGAGTTTCTTTCATTCAGCCCAAGTATCATGTTGTGCTGTAGCAGATTTCCGTTCGGCTGGAGAAACCCTTCTCTGTCTCCCACCCAGCCCTGCTCTGCCACCCAGCAGCACAGTCGCTGAGCTGGGGCACAGGCAAACTCTAAGCTCAGGGAATGCTAAGGATGGTCTCTTTGCCCTTTAGTTGCCCAATAAAGATACACCTCCCTTCCTTATGGCTAGCACATATTCTAACCCAAATGTTTGCTTGGGCATAGCGTATGGTGTCAGTGCCAATGGCCTCTGACCTTCTCTGGTCTCCACGAGGTAGGGCAGATAGCTTTCCTGGCCTCACAGCATCAGCTCTAGCACAAAGGGTAGTACCACACGCATACTTATAAATGTGCTTGCTGTTCACTGCCATGCTTAAATGCATAGGACTGCTCAAGGCATATCAAATAGTAAATATTCATAAGGTCAGGCTGGGATCAGGCATTGCATCTTGCATGCAAACTCCACTTCAGAGTACATTAGCCTATTAAATGCACTCGCTTCCTTTCTGTAAAAGGCTGCTGGGGAGAAAAGAATCCATTCCTGGTCATGAGGGGCCTCAGTGCAGCAGTAAATGAGAGCAGTGCTCACTCAGAAAGTGAGTTAAAGATAATCCACCCCCTTAAAGATAATTGTCCCCATCCTTAGTGAAAAATACTGAGACACTCTAGATTAGCTGGCATAGATAAAGCGCCTCCCAGTAAAAGCTCAGATTTATAACTACTGAAAAAGTGCCTCCTTCCTCCTGTATTGGGAAATAGCTTTACCATTGCTGAGAGGACAGGGTTAGGCAGCTCTTTCTGTTGGGAAAGATGGGTACACCGGTACAAAAATGTTCTTACTGCAAGACAGCGATTACGAGAGTACCATCTCTGAGAAACAGGCAGCAGAGGCTGAGGAATAACCTGGCTGCTGAAGAGCTGTTTGACTGAGCCAGCAGGGAAATGGGGGTGGGAGCTAATTCCAGTTAAGGGCATGACAGATAACAAATGGCACAGCTGCCATGGCTGCCAGGGTGTCTATCATAGTGACATAAACAAATTTAAAAAAAAAAAAAAAAAAAAGGCACTTGGCACTGCAAACCCCAAGCAATGTCCATTCAGAGCACGATCTGTCAATAAGGGCTGCATGTGCCTGTGATTTCCCAAATGACAGCTCTGTAATAAGCTAGGTAAGAAACTTGGGCTTTGTGAAACAACCTGTAGCACTTCACTTTGCACTGAAGTCCACAGCTAGCAACTCTTCTTTACTGACATGTCAGTGTGGCCTTTCCAGGCTTTCCTGATGGTTTATACTTTTTATCATACAAACCAGAAGCCACCACCTGTTTTAAATTTATGATTCTGTATGGGACTTTTGAAACTTAACAGAAAACGCCAGCAATGTAAAGACGTGCCCGCCCACCTACCCACCTGCCGACCTCACCTCCACCATCACAGGTAATAGCTACGCAGCGAGCTCTCAAGCACGGCAGCACAGCCCTCTCTGAATTTTCCCCACCAAAAATGAAGTTATTCATTCAGTGTGTTTTTCCATTCTGGTTCTTTCTAAAAAGCCGACTCCTCCTGTTTTCTTGGTGACACTAGTCAGATCCCCCCTGTGCCTCCTGGTTCCTCTGCAGCTGACCGTGACGTGAGCTGCTGGCAGATCAGTCTGGGTCTTCTCTCTCCACCGGCTGCTGCAGTCACACTGAAAGCCAGCCCTCCTGGCAAGATGGGGAACAAGACCTGAGGGATCCTGCAGTAGGGAAGGGCCTATGTAATGGTGATCAGGAGCCCACAGACTTCTCTATTACAGCATCCCTTTACCCAACTCTTATTCCCAGCCACTTTGGCTGCTCAGGGCAGGAGCCTCTTTGGAGGGTCAGACTCCATGGAGGGGAAAAGGCAGGCTGGAATTAGGAAGAGTTTCAGAGCACTCACCCCTTTCCTCCACTGTGGACACCCAAGATGATAAACACTCCTTTCTCCAGGCTTGCTGGCTGGCATTAAATTCAGGCTTGCCAGCTACACACCGTCTACAGCCCAGACTTCTTTGGAGACTCTTGCTGTGCAGCCAGCAAAGGTGTTTCCTCTTTCAGCAGCAGGAGACCAAGACTCGTCTGGACAAAACCAGAGAAAGCCAACCAAGACCACTGGCAAAGCTGCCAGACTGAGCTAGTGCTGCTCACAAAGGAGTCAGACTAATTGGGACCTGCTGAAGGACTAGACTCTCTCATTAACCACATGTATAGGAAAGCCCCAAGCGAACCTAGTCACAAGTAACCAGCACAGGATGCCATATGGCTAAGATCCCAGAGAGCTCTCTCCTGGTTTGAAAGCTTGGTCTATCCTGCTCTGCTACGTTCCCATATACAGCAGAGATGTAATTTGCTAGCTGCCAGGTACCATGCAGTTACAATGCTCCTCTGAACCGTTGTAGAGTCTGCAAGGAACTCTGTTCTTCATCAACAGTCAGGCTGGGCATTATGACACAGCTATCAGAGGAGGTCATCACTCCATATATGAGACAGCTGGACCACCAGGAAAAACCTCTGCACGTCCAGATTCAGTTCCACAAAGTGTTAGGAGGAGTGGCCGAAGACAGAAATGCTGAGACAGGACAAAAGTCCATGGATACTATTAAAAATCAGGAACCGGAATTGGTCTGCCTGAACTTGTTACATGTTTGTGTATCTCTAAAGGGTATAACTGAATAGTCTTACTCAAAAGGGGAGACAGGAAGATTGGTTATATGGTTGGTCACAAGCCCAAGCACAGACTTTAAAATGGGAAGGGTATTACATCTCCATGGATGCAGAGATCCAGGGAACAGCAAAGGATGGGGGGGACCCCAAAGAGTCTGCAAAACACAAAGGAGAGCTGTGGCAGAAAGCCTTTCTTGTGTCACATAAAGGCTCTTAGACTAGTTGGAGTAGATAAATGTCGACTCCATCCATGTAAAGATGATGGTGTCAGTGTGCTCAAGTACTGATCCATCCAGCTCATTCCCTATGAATTCGAGCCCACCTCATGCTGCAATATGATGTGCTTTGCCAAGGACATATATCTTCTATCACCCCAGTAAAGCACTACCTCCTGGTATTATAAAAGCACCCTTTGTACAAGTTTGTGTGTTTAAGTTCTATATGTTTCTATAGATTCAGATAGAGAAATAGTTACCAGAAAACATCACAGGCCAAAGACAAGAAAGATATATGCTAAGATGATATTATGTGAAAGTTTGCCAAGGACTGATAAGCTTTGGAAAGAAGTAATTCTGATGAATTTGCAAGAACTGATAAACTTAGACCACCAAAGCTGAATGCTGTACAAGGCTGCCAGCACACATTAGCATCTACAACAGGTTGTATAACTTGGATCACACCCAGGAGGGCAGTGGCTGCTATATGCAGATGAAAAATACAGAGAGTTATGTATACAGCTGGTGAAACAAAGTGCCCTCTGAAGTAATTTCTAAAGACCTACCTAGAAGCCAGTGGTGCGTCAGGATGACCTTCTGCTTCTGAGTTTGCACATTGGGGTTGGCCTCCCAACGGTTGCTCCAGACAATAAGTGAATGTAAATGAGTGGTGTGTTATGTGAATAGTTACCTGCTATTACTAATAACACCTTGATTCTATTAACAGAAGCAGCTAATGAATAAAAGATATTTTAAGAAATAGCAATTGTAATCTGTGTTTTCCCCTAGCACTATGCCTTATCAAGGAAAACAGTAATTTACACCACTTGTTTGGGAGAAACATGCTAAAGACCGTGTGGCACTCATACCTCTTCAAGGTGGAACCTGCAGACCCAGCTAGGACAGACAGTGTTCGCACAGGACAGCTTCTTTGACCAAACAAGCCGCTAGCCATGAAATAGTTTGTTGAAATCACAGAGAAATCCTTGCCAATGCTTGCCAGAGGAAATTGGTGGCTGTGGGGAACACATTCTTCCTCCTGAAATATGCTATAGAAAATTCAGTCAAATCCAGCCCTGCGGATGGATTTGATAGGAACCATGTGCACGTTTTGTAAGGGCAAGATCTGTTCAAAGGGAGAAGGTCCCATGTAAGAGCCAGCTAACCGCTGTCTGCTCTATCACCCACACGTTGTCTTCTCTGCATGCTTCAATGCATGGCTGGGGACCACGAACTGGCAGACCCAACTCTGCCACATAGTCACTCTACAGACATGGGATGTCCCTTGAGCCTGCTATTTCTCTAAAGCATCTCCATAGGTGATGCCTTGTGGCTGCCACTGATGTCCAGAGAAACTATGCAGACTCAGCATTTCTAATGCAGAAAAACAACAAGGGTTGCAGGTGACACTACTGCAAAAAAATGAGACCCACAACATTTTATCTTGTAAGCCTCCCCCTCAATCTGCCTCCAGGTAACCTGCATTCCCATCTTTCCAGGGCTGTCAAGTCTGTACCTCCACTTAAGGAACAGATTTCTCCATCTATAAAAAGAATGTGAAGTTGTTTAAATAACTATTGCAACAAAACTAGCTTTATTGAGTCAGACCAAAAGTATCCTCTGACTAACCACAGCCAGCAGCAAATGCTTAGAGGTCTGTAGAAGAACAGCCAGATTATATCTAGACCTTTATTTTTAATAACTACCAACAGCCTCAGAGAGTTTATAACCCAAGAGGCAAAACCCCCATATGCAGATGCAGGCACAGAGCTGCCTTGCAAGAGGCAGCCCAAAGCATTCATGACAAAGCTGAGAATCAAATGCAGTCTCTTGACACTGGGTTATATTTTCAAAACCATCTGTCCAAAACATGATAGAAGTGATTAAACTAAAGAAACAAAGGCTTTGACAGGTGAAACTTCCTTCCAGATTTTCTGGCGGTGTTCCAGCCTTGATCACTGAAATTTCACATGCACACCTGACCTCTGCAAGCCCATGAGCACGGAGCTAACACACGCCTAGCTGAAACACCATTCAAGCAAAACTTTCTGCTCGGTGAGCATATTTCCTGTTGTCTCCAGTAACTCCTTCAATCCCAGTACACTGAGAGCAGCAACATCATGATTTATTAAGAAACAGAGCAGAGTTTTTCCAGTGGGCTCCCCCTCCCCCCCCCCCCCCCCCCCTTTTCATCACTGATGAGGTCCTGGCTTTGAGAGCTTTCTGGGTTCAGCAAGCCAGAACTGGCACCCCCGGTGAGCTGTGGTCAGCAAACATTTACAATCAGCAGCTGACTTCCTGCTGTCACCTGCCTGCTTGTGCAGACAACGAAGTGCTTCATTTTTGTGCCCAGCACCTTGCTCCAAGGGCAAAAGAAGGTGCCCCAGGCTGTGGGACCTCCTCAGCCCATGCATTGCCTACAGCCGTTGGATTTGCTTAATGCCCAAGTAAAAGAAGCCAAATCGGGTGTGATCTAAGAACAGGAGAAAAGTGAGCTGGCTCAGCTCTGCTTTAATGATATTAGTCATGAATTTTTACTCACTCAAAGTTCTCAAAGCT
Source organism: Grus americana (assembly GCF_028858705.1). Lineage (NCBI taxonomy): Eukaryota > Metazoa > Chordata > Aves > Gruiformes > Gruidae > Grus > Grus americana. The sequence continues at coordinate 22,223,530 of NC_072858.1, forward strand.
TGCTTTCCTTTTTTCCCCTCTAATCTCTTTCATCTGTGTGAAACAGGTGATGTCAATCCTGCTGAGGCAGTCCTGAAAACTTTGCTTAGCTCTGACACTTCCACCTCTACCTCAGACTTCAAGGAAAGCCTGTGGGATGTCAGCAGCTGTAAAGCTAAAGGAACTCCTTTCCAATCCTCTCTAACATTGCCAAATCCCCACACTTCAAGCAGAAGCCTTCCTACTTCAGAAAGCAACATACCTCTCCCTCTACCTGCCCCTGTGCACCAGCAAGCAGGGTAGCTGATGGCACGGCTTCAGCGCCCTCTAACGCTTCCAAACCACTGCTGCCAACAACCCAAGCAGATGCCACCTCTGACTGGCAGGGTGGCATTTAGAAAGCCATAGCGTACCAAGTGAGAGTTCTCCAAGGCTGTATCACCAGACTTGCCAGAGAGGAGCCAGCAAGAACCTTAAGATTAAATCCCATCACTTTAGAAGTGAAATTAATTACAGTGCAGATTGAGAGGGTGAGGGAACCTGTATGAAGTAATTAAGCAATACACCTACTCAAGTCAAACCCCTGTGACATCCACTCCCTCCCCTCAGAGAACTGTCTCCAGTCTGGGCCTATATGCAACGAGGCAAACATACCAGCTTCTCTGCCAATGGGGTAGAAATTCCCAACTCCCTTTTCCGTCAGTCTCACGAGGATAAAAACAGTTTTGGTTTGGTTTTTTTCCCACCTGATGCATGAAACGTGAACTGGACCGGGGCTCAAGAAATTTGGATGCTCATTCCTACTCTGCCATTGTCCAGCTGAGAAACCTCTGCCGTGCCTGCTTGTTCCTTCTTCGCCAGAAGGACTAGTCCCCACCTCACTGAGCCTTATGCAACACACCCCTGCTGCAGTAATTGGACCTTCCTAGATGGCCAGAGGCTCGGCAGATCGGTTGGTTTTGAACCATCCCAAAGCCTATTTGGTTCTGCATTCTTGCCCAAGAACTTTTTGCAGATGGGGGGGAAAAAGTAACTTTCAGATCAAAATGCTTTTTAAAATTTGACATCATTAAGTAATATAAAGGTTTGCAACTGTTTTATTTGCTTAGTGATGAAACAGCAGAGGATATAGCCACTGGAAGCCTTTCAGCTAGGATATCTGCTTTTCAGATACCAGAGGAGATATGGTAGCTGTTCAGATGTAGTAAGATTCCCTATGGACACTGTTTGAAGATCAAACATTTGCAACTTTCCCCCAGACAGGGCATCCTGCCAACTGCCACAGGGACATGGTCACACTAACAAAAGTGCCAGATTTTCTGTTTGTCTGCAAGCACCAGAGAGTTGCTGAATCTTTAGCTGACCACAGAAACCTGAGAACAGTAAACTTCATGGGTGATAAGACTGATGCCAGGCAACGAGGAAACCAGCTGATTGATGCACACCCCATGCTCTCTAACATGGGAGGAGCAAGGGGTTACTTAAGTGAAATGACCTGATCAGGCACTGCCAGCACACAAACACCAGCTAAAGCTGCAATCACCCAACCAAGATAGCAGCTCGGGGACAGACCTCATCACAGGGTGGCCTCAGCCTCCAGCTCCTCAGATGACATTTCCTGAGCCCTAACCCTCCACCCCAGTATCTGTGAGGTCATCTGCTTAGAAATAGTCCTGGTTTGGCCAAAAAGACCACACAGCAGACCTGCTCTGGCATAAGGAAGAGCCTGCAGATCGACTATTAAGTTGTTCAGAGACCTGAGAAAAAGCTCTCCTATGCCCCTGGAAGAGGGCACAACAGCACTTAAAATAGCAGCTATGCCCCCAGAACTAATTCATAAGCTTCTAGACCATAATGATATCCCAGCAACAAGCAGAGAAATACCACATAGGAGGTCAGACTGCCACATCATCATCAGAAGAGATACTTTCACAAGCTTTCCCTGCATGTAAGGCCAGAGACAAGGACAGGGAACTCTAAGCTGTCAGACTTACAGGCTTTAGAGCCTCAGGATTGCTTCAGATTCCAAATATCAGAATCTAAAAACTTTTCTTTCACACTATCCACAGAACACCTAATCCCAGAAAAGAGATGGAAACAAGGGAGCATGGCAAAAGATAACTCCCTACTCCATAAAGTATGCTTTCTTTCCTGAGAGCAGACTATGCATTGCTTTGCTCCCCTTCCCCTACACAGTACCAGTTGTAATAGGTAGTGTCTGCTTCCCCTTTTCTCTAGCAGCTGCTTTACTAGCCTCAAACAACTGCCTAAACCACAAGCAGAATGTCTAAGGCTTAAATCTCTAAACCTGCACTAGAGTTTCACTGCATCCCAACATTTCCATAGCACATAGTATCAGCAACACCCTACATACTCTCACCTCCCAAATAATCTTTCAAAAGCTTCTGTCTCAGCAGGCTCCTTTTATAGGAAAGCCTCACTGCTCAGCTGCCCTCTATACCACATCAATCCCCCCATCTGGAAGGGGGGAGCAGGCACAGCTGAGGGTTAGCTCCCCGTAAGGGGCCAGCCCACCTTTCCTCAGCAGAGAAGTTACAAGCTTGTGCTAAGTTCAGTACAAGCTCTCCAAAATGCGCAGGCTGAGCCCCTAACTATGCCTGAAAGAAATTTATTAACATATTTGAATGAGCGTAAGCAAATGATTTACCATCTTAGCCTTGCATAGAGGACATCCAGCCCAAGTTTTACATATGGAGAAGGTGATTTTGGAAATCCTGTAAAAGATACAGTGAAGCACCCAGTTTTCAGAGGGCAGGGGCTTTTTTTTTTTTTTTTTTTCCTGGTGTAAATCAGGATTACAGAGACTTTTATGACTGTGGGGTTTTTTGCTAGATGTTTCTGAGTTCTGCTCTTGGTAACTCACTAGGAATCACTAGTTACTTGGGAATTCTGGCTTTTGTCCTCTCCCTCTCAGTGAACGGGGAGGGAGAACAGCTCCAAATTACCATTTAGCTGATGCTACAAACAACATCTGAAGCAATCCTGAGGCTCTAGAGCCTGTAAGTCTTTCTGACAGTATCACATGTAGGACACACTGGGGCTGAGGTCATGAGAGGACATGGCAGTGGGCACTGTTCCCATTTGTTGGGACGTTGAGGGCAGAAATCTCAGAGGACTGAGTGATTTTATTGGAGGTCCTACAACATTCCTTGTGACGTGTAGGGCGCTTGCTTCTTCGGGGCATGGGGATGATGGTGGACATGGTAGGATGCTGCTGAATTCTCCTCTACTACATCATTAATGCAGTTGCTTTGGGAGAGAAGGAGGAGAGACCCCCAGTTTGGTGGAAATGCTGACAGAGTCCTGATATCCAGATCCTTCATCTGAGAGGAGACTTTGCTATTGGAGTCAGCTTAGCAAACAAGATGCCATTTGATTAGTCAGTTGTTTTCTGGGCCAGTATGCCCAGAAATGATTGCAAACTGCTCTGCCTTTGGCCAGACATTTGATAGAGTGCCACATTATATATTTATTAAGGGAGTGAAGAAATCCTAACCGGATAAAAATAGCCAGGCTTGGATTAGAAACTGGCTGGCAGATGAGGAACAGAGGTTCACTGTTGCTTCAGGATGCCTAATGTCGCCAGAAAGATCCTGCACGGTGTTCCTGTGGGTCTGCTAAGCTGAGGCAGAGATACACAGAAGACACATGACTGGCCCGAGGAACCATAGTGAAAAATATGAGGTTTTTTGGATGACTGTCTGATGTCTTGATCAAGAGAGGTAGTAAACCAATGAAATAGACTCTCTCTGGTAGAAACTGCACACAGATCTGCTTCTTGCAGCCCAGCAAAGCTAGAAGACATACCCTTGGAGGTGAGGTGCACAGTAGGGTCCACTTTTCTGCCATGCAAGATGGGAAGTTCACTCTCTTAATGACAGGTGGAGCAGTATTAGTGGTCCTTACATTATTAATGGGAAAAGGACAAAATGTCCTGTTTATAATGTCCTTTGTCAGGCTTCTTTTAGTCAGAAGGGAGTTTCCCTTATGAAGTGATACCTCCTACCTCCCGTGGTGTGTCTAGTGGGTGGCTGAAAATGGAAAAGGGACTGGAGGGTCCAGTCTCCTCAAACATTTGTTTTTTGCTCCCTCTCCAGACAGGTCAAGGGTATCCCTTTGTAATGAAGGTACCGGTTCATTCTCCTGTTCATTAGCCCTGCTCTCTAAGGAGTTGCTCCCTGCAGAGAACTACCACAATTGCTACAAAATCGCACTTTGGGATCTAAGACCGGGAGCTGACTTATTTTTCCCACACAGAAGAGCAGGCAGTGGAGACAGTGAGCACATCGTGTCTGAGGTGCAGCGCTGCCACTTGGAGGGCAGTCACCTCCACTCACAACCCAGATGTTACACCTTCTGTCACTCCAAACCCAGGAAGTGGTTTTATATACATATGCTTTCCTCTGTCACTTCGTATCACACATGTGATCTGGAGTCAATATGGCCAAAGGATTGGTCAGGTAAGTTAATTCATATAAAGACTTGGATGCTTCTATTAAGATACTGAGTGAAGTCTGCCATCAAGATCAAGGTCTCCATTGTGCTGGGTGCTGCACAAACCCATGCTGGGAGATACCCACTGTTCCAAAAGCTTACAGTCTAACTAAACACTTGAATGGGGAGGGAGACTGGGGCTTGTGAAAGAGGAATAATTTATCTGTGGTTAAAGGCTGAGATGGAATTAGAAGCCCCTGTCTCCTGAGCAGGATCTGCTGTCTCCTCTAAGCATCACCACCTACCAATGACTGATACAGTCTGTAAATACTCATAATAAAAAGCCTGGCAGAAACAAGCCATGCTTAATTCCTGAGGACATTTTGTTCTTTCTCTGGTTACAAACCATGGGCGGGTAAGGGCTGTTCCAGCAGCTGCATGCAAGGCTTTGGACGTAGCAACAGCAGGCGGCTGTAAGAATGGCTCCTGTCATATGCAATCATCTATCAGCACACCCTGTGGTGCTAATAAAAAAAGCCCTTCACAGAGTGCACAGTGTGCATTATTAGCTGAAGTTAGACAGCTGAGGCAGCATCGCCATCCCTGAGTTGGAGAGGGAACTGCAAGGGAAATGCATCCGAAGTTGGTGCCTTCAGTGCCACTGTGAGTTACGTATTCCTCTTTGCTCACCCTGATGGCATGAGGTCTGAATCATGTTGCCGTATTTCTAAAAACTGAGGAGAAGAAGGGTGGGACTCTGCCTCCAAACTGGTACTGTGATGAAATTTGACAGCAGAAAGTCTGGGAGTTATCACATCTTTCACAGTGGCAATAGGTAAGGACAAAACTACCTAAAGTACATCATTCCAGAAAATACCACCCAGTGATGGATTAATATGAATGTTAGTTTCTTCTAATGTGGTGGAGGTTGGGGTTTTTTCGCTTTCTTCTCCCTTGGTGTGGCAATGAATGCTTTGTCCTCTAAACATAGGGCTCATTCCTACGTTGCATGTGTTAATGTAAAACCAGTGCAAACATTGCTGTTGATTTTCATTCTGAGACCAGATGCAGGTCCTCATATAAACTCTGATGTTTGGGAAGAGCTGACTTTCTACAGGATCCTCTTTTGCTCCCAAGGAGGTGTCATCCCAGTGTACTGGGGTCTCAGCCCCCAGCAACCTCTAGCCAGCCAGGATGTTCTTGCATCTTCTTTGGTAGGGTCCCCCCTTCTTAGCACTGACATGTCATAGGGGTACCCTCAGCCTCCTGTTCCTCTCCCTAGCAGCAGGCTATGCTCTGGTTTGTTTTCAGTTCAGATGTATCCTACGATACACCATCTCGCTGTCTGAGTCTGGGCAAGTCATTATCTGTGCCATGCCTCAGTTACCGGCCTCTAGTCAATGGCTGACACTTCATACGTGTACTGAGAGGTTGCAGTAGACCGTGTCCTGGGATGCTGCAGTGATGGAGATCAGATATGGATGACTTTGCAAAACATTCATACAAAGCAAGCTTGACTGCTATTAGTTGTCACAAATGAATGTAACCAGCCAGAACAAAGTTTGCCATCATGCATTGACTCCCCTCAGCAACACCTGAGCAGCATGAAGCCATCTTTCCTAGCTGTTCTTCAATGGTGGCACTCAGAAAAGAGTTATTATTTCTAGCCAAATTTGTGTTCCCTTCCTTCTCTGGGTCTCTTGTTTTTCAGGGCTCAATGGAAAATCTTGATCAGGCTACAGATCATGCTTTTAGCCTGTAACCAAAATGTGCCTTTAGACAGGAAAAGAAACACCTCCTTCAGACAGTGTTATGCTTCAATAAAGCATCTCTTTGTGGGGGCCTCATCAGGGGTGAAACCTCATCCAGGCTGACAGTATGAAAGCCAAGGGGCTTGTCCCCAACAGGCCAGCAAAAGTGCTGCTTTATTATTTATGCAGCAGCCTATTTCTTGGGACATGTGTAAAAGAGGTCAGGGTTATCCAACAACACTGTGTCCGCAACATTTTTCCAACAGCCATCAATAAAAGTGCCTCATGCTTAAGATTTTGACAGGAAGCTGGATTCTGGCTCTGTCAGCAATGGCATTTGCAAAGGACTGATGACAAATTTTGTGGTGCCAGTTTCTCCTGACCATCCTGGAGCTGTTTCTTCATCTTGGCTGATTCAGCCTCCAAGCTTCTCATAATCACCATTTATTGGGACTGACAGACTATTTTGGCAGAAGAGATAGTCCCAGTCAGTGCAGATGACACTGGAGAACACTGGAGCTGGAGACAGATCCTGAGCCCTGGGTTTTATTGGGAAATGATTCAGCTTTCCTTACAGCTCGCTGGGGGCCAGAGCACCCTGTGGGTTGATCTGATGCTCACCACTGAAATGCAGCCACTCCCAAGGTGAAGAGTAGCAACAAGTAACACACTGAAGGCCGAGAGAAGTTCTTGGCCAAGGACAGAGCAAAAAAGATCCGATATTTTAATGTACGAACACTGAACACATGAAATCTCTCAGGCAAACAGCCAGAACCCACACTCAACAAGTTTTGGGCAACGCAGAGAGGTCCTACATGCCTTCTCAGCCTTGCTACCCCCTGTGATGTACGGCAAGCTTTTTAACATTCGGTGTTCATGGGAAAGCCTGATCACCTACAGCCCAAGACTCTCAGCTTGCCTTTCATGCGAGAGAACAGCATGTTCCCAGCCCTGCCAATTCCAGAGGAAACAAGCCCCAAGAGTACCTTAAAGGCTTGGACACAAATAGCTCCGTGTATTATTTTCAAGCCAGTCTCATGATTTTGCAGGCCTGACTCATTCCGGGTAAATGCCGAGGGTTAGTCATGTTAGTCATCCCTAGGCAAAGAGGAAGGGCCTCACTGGACTTATGCCAGTGCAGTTTTTACCGCTGTTTTAGGGCAAAGAGCCAAGCCAGATTTGCGGGTCCCTGTCCTTGGGATTTGTCCTAGGACCTGTTAGGGGGTACAACTGTGAAAAAGCGTGGATCCAGTTCTACTGTGCCTACCTCTGATGGCTTTACAGCCATCTCCCAGCTGAGGGTTGAAGGGCACCTGATCCTTCCTGAGCTAAGGCCAGCTAGGACTCGTCGGCTGCCACCGCAGCCCCATGGGGAAGTGTGCCGCAGCACGCTGCAGCAGAGAGCTCACATCAGGGCGCTGCTGGCCCTCCACCCACAGGCACAGCCGCCAGCAGCTCCACACCGCTGCTGTGAACACTGAGCCATTCATTATTATCTCTGGTCTTAGCCCATGCTGAGGCCTCACGGTGCTTGCTCTGGAGAAGAGGGGAGGAGAGGAGATTTTTTTAAGCCCAGAGCCCCTTCAGAGCCTGTTGTCTGTGTGGGACATGGCAATGCCCAGCACAGGAGCATTTCCCTGCATCTCTGTGATCCAAGGATGCTCTTCAGCAGCAGCGCCGAGCCCCAGCCCGGCGGCCGGCCGAGCTGGGAGCACCATCTGCCGGCTGCCGAACAGCCAGCTGGCTCACCAGTGGAACAAATTACAGGGTAATTCCGAGCTACGTACGCCACTGCACGGTCATTAGACAGCGTAGCAAATTAGAAATGAAAAACATCACAGGATTGCATAAAACCCTCAGCTAAACCTCCTCCTGCCTGCGTTACGAAAAGGACTCCAAACCAATCAGTCTCTCTTCACTAAAGCTGAGAAAAATCGCTTGGGTGAAGGATATCCAGTTGTAAGTCGGCTGGAGCTATTTACAGCTCCTGCAGAGCTCAAGGACGATTTCAGCTAAAAAAGATCAAAGCATGTCACTGGGCAGTTTTCTTAATAAAACGGCTTGATTTTGTTTGGTTTGAAACGTGGTTTTGTTTCCAAATATTCCTGATAATAATAATATTGAGGGGAGCACAGGGAGCCTGAAAGGGAAACAAAGTGTCTGTCTCTGGTGCAACAGTGGATTCATTTAAGCAGCTCCCATGTAGATTTTTTTTCTTGGGTTCCTCAGGTTTGCCAAAGAGCCAAGCTAACAATTATTTACACCGTGCTGCTGAGCCATCTTCCTACTTTCCCCGCCTCATCCTCTAGCTCACTGAGCTCCACACACCTCTCAAACCCATAGCCCTTTCTTCCTCCAGCTACTAATCCTTCTAGCGAGTACAGAAGGATATCTCTGCCTTTTTTCTTTTTTGGGGTTTTTTGGGGTTTTTTTTTGGCATGCCACAGATCTTCCCATGCAGGGGCCAAGCACGTTTCCCCCTTGAGAGGCAGAGCCCTCCTGGGTGCTAAAGAGAGGCTCCTTTTGCAGAGCCACCTGCACTGATGCCTGTGACATTTACTCCCCGTGACCCTGAGCTTGTCTGTGGTGGCCCGAGCAAGGCTCTGAAGGATGGTGGCCACGTCCAGGATGAGCAGCAGCATGTGGCCTGGGCTCCTGGTCCCCAAAGAGCCATGCTGGGGAGTGCTGTAGCTGCCGCTCTGCATGGGGGTCTGACTTTCCTTCGAGGTGCTCGGGTACAGGAGCAAGGTGTGGCTGGCACGTGGCAAGGGTATGTTGCTAGCCCTGGGAGCTCAGCGTGGTCCCTTTCACCTCCAGGGTTATCTCACCTCCTGCCAGCCAGCCAGGAATGTGCTTCTATTCGCTCAGTCCTGCTCATCCTAATTACACCTTCCTGGAGTGCTATACATTAATTTCCCTCCCACCCTCACAGTCCTTTTTCTTCAAGCTGATCCTGCTTGTCCTTTAACAGCACACCACCTCCTTGCTTTCCTTTGATTTTCTGTCCCAGATACCACACCTCTCAGCACTTCTGTCCCTTTCCCTCTCGAAGCCTGGTCGGTGGGTGCTGGCAAAAGATGTCCTGGACCCATACTTGCTTTTTGGACTCTCAAAAGAAATACTTTTTTTGGCAACATTGCATGTGCCTGTGCAAGTCACTGCCATGACAAGTCAAGACCATTCAGAGGGAACATCCTCTAGTGCTGTAACTAAGAGTAAGTGATAAAGGAATCATCACAGCCCAGGCTAAGGAGGAACCAAACCTTGTGAAGTGCTCTAAGCTCACTTTCTCCAGGGCACAGCCAACTTCTAAGTACTGTGGCTAAGGAAGACATTTCCCAAGAGATCTTTGGCTTTCTCTTGAAACTGGCTGCTTTGTAAATGTCCATGCCTTGAACCCTGAACAGACCCTCTATAGCTATTGTACCATTTCTGTCCCTTTTAATATAAAATAATTTTCTTGGTTGCTTGCACACACCCTAAGCTTTTGTCCAGCAACTGAAGAACAGACTAAAGATCTGACCTTCCACCTTTCCTCACATTTTGGCAGAAGTCAATTCCTAGGAGATGAGTGATGGATGTGTCCAGTCACACGGTTCACTGCAGTAGGCAAGGATCCCCTGAGCTGTCCCTGCATGAACCATAAGGAGAACCTGCAAATACGAGGATAACGTTCAATATTGGTAAAGCACAAGCAGACCTTATGGGAGGCTGCTGAGCGTGCGTCACCCATGCAGAGAACATTGTTAGGGAACATAAAGGTTACAAAGTCAAGCTTACAGTGGAGAGGTCACGCAGCCATTTGCGTGTCCTGGTGTGTCAATACCGTCTTCAATGGCACAATCTTAGATTGATACAGCTAAAAAAAAAAAAAAAATAAACAGACAGGCTTTTGAGCGCACCAGTGCCTTTCCTGCCTTTTCAGAGCCAAAATGCTCAAAAAACATGTTTGCTTCTTCCATTGTGTTTCAATTGTTCTAATAAAAGCTATTAAATGTCCCCAGCCTTTGTCTTGCTTTGCTTCTGAAACCATTCGACTGTAGGAGCAGAATAGCATAGGGAACATTCAGTATAGGATTGCAAGCAACACTTACACTTTCTTGGGGTGCTGGGGATGTTTTCGTAGGCATTAGATACTATTAAAGCCATATTTAGCTGGTGCGAAAGGCAAAGCTGCAGTTAAGTCAGTCAAAGTCTGACTACTGCTCTGGGAAGCCAGACCTTCCTCAGACTTTTTCAGCTCTTTCAGGGTTGAATTCTGTGTGGTCCCTAGAGAAGGTTCATTTCTTTTCATTTTGTTCTCATACTTTTTGCATATCTTTTAAAATAAGAGACTTCTAATTCCTTCTTGGCCTTTTTAATGGTCATTTTGTTTTAAAAAAAAATCTGTCCTTTGGGTACTTTGCATTGCCATAAAGAAATTTTTGAGATATCTGTGAGTCAGGCTTGGAATTTTTATCCCCACTTCTTAACCTCATTTTTCATATCCATCAGTTGCATTGGTACAAGGGTGGAAGGCAGCAAGAGTGTTAGAGGCTTTATTTTTCACTCTTTCTGTGATTATTTGTACATGGTCTTTAAGGACAGTTCAGATCTTCTCAGTACTCTGGAAATTAAACCTAGACATCTTATATTAATGTCTTGTTTTGTTGTTTTTGTTTTTTCTTTTTAACAAGCTGGAACAAATTACCACAGATGGTGGTAGGTTCTCTGTTTCCTGTTGTCCTCAAACCCTGTCTGCTGTTCTGGGAGATGAGCAAATAGTCAAACACACATTACAGCACTCAATGCAAAGGTCAGTAGAGATCTGTATTGACCAACAGGTCAGATGAGATAATATACCAGTCCCTCTGGCCATGAAATGTATTTTAATGCTCTCTGGGCCCATTTTAGAAAATGTACAGAGCTTTTGTCAGTAACAATAACAAAATTTGAGGAACATTATAAAACAATTTTGCATCCCATTTCTTTAGAGAGTACCTCATAGAGTCTATTAAACAGCCCTTGAGAGCTCTAATTAAGTGCTTTGAAACATGTTTGGGACAGTTTTGTTTCAGGCTTTGCCTCCAGCTACTTTGGCTTGAAAAACATGCTTGTTTCCAGGAAAGTGACTATTGCATTTAACTGAAATTAGAAGTTGACTGGGAAGGCTGCTGGCTCCGAAGCACCCTGGTGCTGCTGGTGCTTATGTGAGCTTGGAGGAAGGCCTGGCTGCCGCTTGTAACAGCTAATGAAAAAATAAATTCCTCCTCTTTATTTTTGATCCACCTACAATTATTTTTTTTCCTCATTTTTGCAACCCCCTTACTTAATTTGTCTTGGAGTAAACAAAAATAGCTCACCCCAGCAGAGCCAATGGTGTCCTTCCTTTCCAGCTGGTCAAGACATGTCTGAAGCATTGCAGGATTTCAAAATGCTGTTGCTGCTGGACCAGAGTAATGAGAAAACTCTGGTTCAAGAGTCCTGAAACAGACATTTGGACACTTAGCAGAAACAATTCAAAATTCTTCTTTTTCTTGCCATTGGAAATAAATGCCAAGTGCAGGGTGGCAGCATCCCCTGCATCCCACCAGCGCTGTCCCCGTGGGGCTGAGCCCCCGCAGGGCGGGCAGCCCCTCAGTTCCCCCAGGGCAGCGTCATCCTCTGCAGCGGGTCCCTACAACGGGTCTGGGACAGTCTGTTCTGGCAGGGAGAGCACAGCCACCCTCAGTACTTGAATTAGACCACCAAAACTATTAAACTGTGCTAAACATCACGGCATTGAAATTCTATTTCAATACAATAAATAATAATAATAAATTAATTATATAAATAAATGAAGGGCTTATTTCCCTCACCTTTCAGTTTCTGGGGTTTTATCTTTTACTAGATAAATTTTCAAGCTTTTTCTCAGTGTACATAACACCTTGGGTTTTAAAATGCTCAGGGCTCCAGGAGCTGAGTCTTTGATTAGTGCAAATACCATTATTTGTAATAGGATGCAGCTGAGAGGCACAGCTGGCCCCGGGATCAACTGCTGGCAGCTGCATTTTCTCCTCACCTAGGTGCTTGCAAGCCAGCCAGCCACCCCCCAGGGCGAGGGCCCCCGGCAGGGTGGGCAGCGCTGAGGGCAAAGGTAGCATTTTGCCAGTGGTGCCCTGCTTGTGCCTAGCTGGAGCTCCCCGGCCTGGGCACAGCTGGTCTTGTCCTGGCCAAAGCCCAGCTGAGAGCAAGTCTCTGCCAGGCAGGTTTCCCTCCCGGAGACTGTGTGACCCGGGAGGCGCATTTCATCTGCCTGAGGTGGCCCCGAGCAAAGCTCAGCCTCCAGCCAGCCCTGCCTGATGGCCCAGCCACGGCGTCTTGCTCCCCTTCAAATCCTGTCCCGGTCCGGCCCTTCTGCTCAGCAGCCGCACCCCTGGTGAAATGAGTTTGACTGGTCTCAGCCCCTGTTTTAGCTGTTTATGTCCAGAGCACAAAAATCAGCTGTGCAGCGTGGAGAAGATGCTCCTGTGGCTCTGGGACAGGGTGGTGAGGCTGGTCCCGTTGGCCTGGGGTTGGTCAGAGTGGCTGTGGTGGGCAACGTGATCGTAACTGGAGTGTCCCACATGGCCAGGAGGGACAGGCTGGATGCATTTCCGAGTAGCTCCAGTAGATCTTGGCCTGGGATAAGCCCTCACTGAGAGAACACCGACCCTCCCAAACCAAAGACCGTTTCCCATGGACTTTGTTTGAAACCCTAAAAGCAGAAAATTGAGAGGGAAAGGGAAGGTTTAGTCAGAGGCCTCTCTCCTGCGGTGAGGGTGGCATGTTGTAAACAGGAGGTGGGAAGAAAGAGCAGGTCTCCGTGATGAGGGAGGAGCAGATGGAGGTAGGAACTGGCCCCAATTCCCCTTAACCTCCTGGGGAAGACTGAGGCAGAGACAATGTTCACATATGTGTTTCCTAGCCTTATCCCTGAATCATGCTGCATGCAGCCCAAACCCAAGCCCTCCATCCCAGAGCACCCAGCACACCCGGGACCCAACAATTTCTCTAAGGCAGGAGGAGGCGAGGGCATGCCAAAAGCAGCCCTTCCAGTTGCCTTTGCGGGGGATAGAGAGGCAGGGCAGCGCTGATGGAGATTGAATCTAGTGATTACTTTAAGGGATTTGCTGTCTATTTCCTTATCCCCCTCTCTCTTTTTCTTTCTTTTTTTTTTTTTTTTTTTTTTGTTTGCCCCTTTTCCCTCCCTCTTATCCCTTTCGTGGTGCATTTGTCTTCGAGGAACCTGGGGTGTTCTTTTCATCAGTTCAATCTCTCTCTGGCACTTGAGTCCTGATTGGCTGAAGGACTTAGGGAAAAAAAAAATCTTTAATTAAGTAGATAATCTCTTCTTAGGAAGTTCTGCGGCTCCATTTCACCAACCCCCTTTAGCTCTTACTTTAGGATTGGTTACCCTTCGCAGAAGTTGGGATTCAGGGGGCATATGCCTCTTCATCACACCAGGAGCGCCGGGTGGAAAATAACTCCATCCTTTCCCTAATTTTGTTGTCTTTTTTTTTTCTTCTTTTCTCTGGTGGTGGTGGTACCTAAGGGTTTTTTTTAGAATCTCCTTTCTCCCTCTTTATTTGGATTTTATATTTCACATGGACCCTTATCTGGGCATCTTCTTCCTCACTTCCTTCTTCCAATGCTGCTGTGCCTGGTGAGTATCAAGAGCACCTTCAGTCTGTGTCACAGGCAGGTGCTCTTCCTGGACACCCTACGGAAATTCCTCTTCACCTTCCTAAATGTCCCCTCTTTTCCAGTTAGCTCAGTTCTGGTCTGTAATGGGACCAGATATTTAACTAAGCCCCAACACACTCATTGTCAGAGAGATTAGATCTGAGCAGAGAAAGTCCCCTTCCTCCCCCTCGCTTCCCAGCAGTAATTCTATGGGCCAAATCCTGAGCTGGGGCAAAATAGAATACAGGAGAGCAGAAGATCTAGCCCCTCACTTCCAAATGGGAAGATCAACCCAATGGGAGAACCAGGGATTTCTGTTTTTCCAAAGGCTCACGGTCTGCTTATGTCTCATCTTAATGAAATCAAGTGGGGCTTCTCCTGTGCTCCCCGAAGAGGACAGTCCCTGATTAAGAGCTCAGAGCCAGCAGGGGTGAGTTAGATCCACAGGAGCGTCACTCCGCATGAGCAGCCCGAGACCTAGGCTCCTTGGCAGGCACAGGGTCAGGATTACACATGTCTGAAATTCATGTATTAGGATTTCCTGGGGAGAAGCTTTCGGTACGGAGATTGCTACGGCTTGGTTCCCAACCACCTGGGTCCCGCCAGACCAGTCCCCCCCGTGCACAAACCTGCAGTCATCTCCTGTGGCCCTCTTGCTACGTGGTTTTACATTTATTTCCAGAAATGTTTTACGAGTGAACAGAAAGAGATTATACTTGCATGAAATCTCTCATCATTCCTTGCAGAGTGTATCTATCCCATGCTCAAATGGAGATGGACTCAAATGACCTGGCTCTGTAGGTATTTTCTCCTATGTGATTTTTCCTGAGTACCCAAACGTTATTCTCCTTTTCTGTGATGCCCTAGGGAATCTGCTCAGTGGGTTACAGACTTATCACTAACAGCAAGGGAAGTCTTTTCCTGTTCAATTACTAAAATCCCTGCCTCCCCCATAGGAGATCTCTAGGGTTATTACATGGATGGAGAAACCAAAATTATAGAAAGAGAAACTTGGGTAAATGGGAACTCATTCCTGCTAGGGTGAGAGCGAAGTTTATGTTCTTTCAGAGATTTCCTCCTCCCTTCAATAAAAGAATGTGCAACAGTTTTTGTATACCTAAATATTATACAGTAGCAAACAGAAGATAAATCCCCCTTCTGGAACAAGGGGAATATGTACGTTATGCAGATAGAGGCTATGCAAGAACTCAGGCTGATTTTATTTTTCTTTTTCCGCTCTCCCTGTATGTGTGTCTTGCTTTCCTCAATTTAAACAGGTTTAGAATACATTAAAGTGTGTGTGTGGGAGGAATCAACATTTTTAAGAAAAAGTTTAAAGGGGAGAAATTTCAGAGCACAGAGTAGAGTTAAATACAGAAATCCCAGACATTGTCAATGGAAGTTGGATGTCTAAATTCCCTGTCTGCCTTTCAGAAGTTTTTATCTAAGAGAAAAGTTTATAGATCAAGATAGCCCTGCTTCTCTCCGCACATTGCTCATAGGTCCTGATTTCCTGAGAGAAAGGAAAATTGCAAATTTCATACAAAACGATATGACAGACCCTGTCCCTTAACTTGAGGAGAGAAAAGAAAGGTTTGTGTGAATCATACAATAATCCTGCTTGCAATTTTTGCTGGTTGTCTTTATCTCATCCAACAGCTTAAAACGCAACAAGCTTCTTTTTTCCTGTCATTTAATCACGAGAATTGGGAGTGGGGGGCAATACAGATCAGCAATAATTTTTATATATAAATATGTGGCCACTTCCCTTCTCTGAGTGTGCATTAGATTGTGCCATGTCAGCTAGGTTGAATGGTCAGCGTGTTTCTAGATGAGCAAAATATCAGGGTTGCATTTAGGAACTAAAATCAAATAACTGTAACAAAATAGAAATGAAGAAAAAAATAATGTAAAGCTCCAAATGTTAATGAGTTGCCTCCTGGTCTCCTATCCTGTGGGAATAATATCTCTAATGCAGCAGCTTGTTTCTAAATGGTTTTTACACTTCAGCTGTGGGATTGCCTTTAGTTTCCAGTGTCACTGGTTTTCTAATAACTTGGGGGAGTTTGTACTTGAGAATGAAACTCAGATCCAAAGTGAAATTGTATCCATTTTCTGTATTTACAATAATGACAGTAAAGATCTAAATACAGCTTTGTAATTTTCTAAAGAGCTGAACCAGCAGCACAGTAGCATGAGTGGGTGATAAGGTATCAAACAAATATTTTAATGGGAGATTTGATAAGGCTCTCGGGGCATATTAAACTGAGGAGCAGGGTGCTGTTATTGGCTAAAGTTGTAAGCGAGCAGAAATTACCAGAGGCTTATTAGTATTTGATATGTGTAAAATATAATGGGACAGCTGCTTGGCAGGGTTATTTGCTTTCAGAATCAATAAAACTATGACAGAGAACTCCTGCTATAGATATTAATAATTTCCTAGTATTGGATGCAATGAAAATCATTTGCCCTAGATTTGCTTTTTACCTGGATGCGTAGAGTTGCAGCAAGGGAAGCAGTGTGCCCTGCACAGGCTGGGGAGGGGGCTGAAGAACTTGGTGGGACTCCTCTCTCTACCTGCTGAGGTCTGTCTCTGCTCCGCTTCAGTCCATGTAAGGCTGTCCTGGAGTTTGAGGGTAGAGGGAAAGGGGTTTAGATAGCTAGAAACCCTGTAAGCTTTCTTGGAGAAGAGAAATAATTTCAAGAGTTTCCTTTCATGTGTGTGATTTCAAAAAGTTTTAAATTCAGACACCAAACTGGAGACATCAAAGTCACCAATTGGAGACACCAAAGTCACAGAAATTGGGCTGGTTTACAGCTGCTGTGGATGCAGCTAGCCAGTTTAGGATTACATTCTGCTTTCCTTTACAGTGGTATGGAAAATTAATAGAAATAAATAGATAAAAATCACATTACAGAAACAAAAATGAAGATAAGTTCATTTTCATAGTGATTTCTATTTGCAGCATTATTGATGACTCTAGTGGCATTGTCAATATTGCACTACATCTGTGGAACAAGTGGCTTAATTACTCTCTACCCTTCCTGGAGACTATATCCAGAGTAGAGATGCATTTTTCTTAGCTAGATCATACGAGCAAAGACAAAGCACACAGATTTTTGTGTCCATTATTATCTTTCCTTTTAGCATAAATACGAAAAACTTCAGCTAGCCTCCAGCCATACAACAGTCCCATCTCCCCTTCTCCTGAATCTACTTGCAGCTGCGAGAGTCAGATGTGGGGGGGTCAAGCGTACCAGTCTAAATGAATCCTTTACTTGTGAAAGTCCTACAAACCCGCCCAGCAGCGTGCTTGCCTGTTGATCAGAGAGCTCAGGGAAAATGCCTTCTGTCTCTCTGACTTAATAAAGATGTTTAGAATATCCTGCTGGGAAATTGCTACTGTACCATTTGCTCAGCTGCAGATGGTGAATTGGCATATCCTGAACTTGGCCTTTTTGTGAACCTTGAGGTTTATCCTGGGAGGAACAGATCCTCTGCTTCAATGCAGTTATGTCAAGCGACACCTGCTAACAGGCTGGTTTGCTGTAAACCCTGAACTTGGGGATTACTGTCCTCCTCCTAAAGCCACCCTTGCCACTGCTCTGATGTTCCTAATCCAAGATGAGGCCAGCCAGGGTTTGAAGCAAATCCTTCTTGCACACTGTGAATTTGGCTTTTCCTTCAGAGATGGAAAGCAATGCAGATGGGATGTATTTCTTGTTTTGGTCACAAAAGCAAGATAAGAGGACTCACAATTCTCTAGATCTTGCCTACACAGGGGCATTTTACCAGAGTTTTTGCACAGCTGCTACCAGGGGCTCAGGTTCACACTGACACCATCCTGAGTGTGGTCCCCATAGCAAAGCACTTAAGGGCAAGGCAAAGGACAGGAGGGAAACCAGATGGAAAAATGACTTGTTCATGCTGCTACCCAGTTGCATTAGGATGGGGACCCACAGAGCTTACACAGTCTGAAAAGCCCCAGGTTCATGGCCCTGTGTGATTCAGGTCACCCGATGCTCTAATCACTCGGCTACAGATGCTGTCTCTCCAAGTCCCAGGAAATATTTAATTAGCTGAACAATGCAGAAGCGGCTCCCAAAGGAAAATTCCTCTGCAAAACAGCCATCGACTTCGTGCTAAAGTACCCATGGGGGCTGGAGCACAGCCGGGTCTGAATCCTGGGCCTGAAACAAAGGGAAAGGATCTCCTGCTCTTGCAGTACCATGGCACAGGCCCTTCCCTCCTGTTTTGACCCAGGGGAATCTTTCCCATTACAAGATTCATCAATATGGACACATTTCCACAAAAAAAAAAAAAAAGTTAGACTTGCCAGAGTGAGACTTTGCAAACTAGTTCTCTCAATTGTTTCTGAACTGTGAATAATAGCAAAGACAAGGCGTTTTGAGGTTTTGACTAAGCTATACCCTGTCTGCCCCCGTATCCATGGCAGGGCTGCAGCACAGCTACACTTAGTCCTCCGGCTTGGGATGGCAGCACCTGCTTTTGCCTGTGCTTGAGCCTGCCCTGGGATGCTCCCACACTCTCTGTGCAGGATTTGTAGCACAACAGGACAGTGCCTTTCTCTCCCTTACCAGGGATAACTGTGGCTCCAGACAGCATTGCTTGAAAACACACAGGGAGGAAAAAAACATATCCTAACCTGTCTTCCCCACATGCAGCCAAGGTCCACCTAGCTGCTGGGATTTTCAGGGAATGGAGCTAAAAAAGCAGCAAGCATCACTGCATGCCTGATAGCCCAACTGCAGAGTGGAATGTGCAGCTCTGCTGAAGGGACAGGCTTGCTGAAAAGGAGAGGCATCTGCCACTGGGAAATGACCAGCATTTGAAGTAGAACATCTCAAGAGGAAGCTCAAGAATCTAATTTCTCTCAGTGCATGCTCTAGCTTTTCCCCGTCATTCACTCACTGCAAGGTCTCAGGCCACTCATGCCACTTCTCTGGCCTCAGTGTCCTCTTCCATACAAGAAACAGGAGTTACTGACCTACAGAACAAAGAGGGGAATCACAAAACTTCCAGAACTAGAAGTTTCAGGAGCCTGCAACTTAAGATTACTATAACAGACCCTGGTATTTTCAGTAGAACAGTTTTCCATGACTGGTGGCAGAATTAAACATTTCACATGAATACTTACAAATCAGCACCTTTGGAAACTGCTCGTCTCATTTTGTATATCAGTTGGAAAACACGAGAAAGTTTAATTTCAGCTAGGACCATCTCACTCATACCCCTGCCCCTCCCCGCACAGTGCCCAGCAGCATAGGGAGGAGAAGAGTGCTTGTGCTCAGCCATCACCTTAACGTGACCAAGATGAGAGTATGGGCAGCCAGAGCTGGCACCGCAGGGAAACAAGGGACCATGATCTGGGGGGATGCTGCCAGGACACACACTGTGAAGGAGCAGCAGTGTGATCTCCTCCTTCCCTTGGCATGGTCCTGCAGGGAGAGCAGGTGCTGGCACACAGCCCATCTCCTAGGGCTGCAGTAGGAACCAGGGTGTTCCTGGGGCTGGGGGCAATGCTATCCTGAGGTAAGCTAAGCAGCAGCTTGGTAAGGCAAAAAACAAGGCTGAGGGAACAGGAAAGCCCTAACAAAACAGGGGATTGGTATGAAGGTCAGCTGTGCAGAAGAAAGCAAGAGGAGGGAGGAGTAAGTGGGCTGCAGCCTGGTACAGCCTGCTTGGGGGAAATGGAGAAGGCACCATCCTGGCTTGCAAGGAGCAGCAAGGGGAGACAAGGGAGAGACAAAACATGCCTGCAGCCAGGAGACAGGCAGGCTGTGTGGGGCAAGAGGAAAACCCTGGGATGCCTGGCATTCCCCAGACCCCTCCACCATCACCCCCTCCCTGCTGACACTGTCTCTGTCTTCCAGGTCAGTGAATAATTTCCTGATGACGGGCCCCAAGGTAAGAGAAATCCCTTTGATCTCTGTCTCTGATTCCACTAAACCCAGGAAGAGAGGGGGTCCTCCTTCCCACTCCTCTCCATCCAGCCTTGGCCAGAGCTCCCCTCACCCCTAAGTTTCCAGCAGCAAGGCAAAGAGTGTCAAGACTAACCTGCTTCAGGCTGTGTCAACCCAAAGCAAAGCTGTACTGGGGTCCTTTTAAGCTGGTTGGGGGCCAGATTCTGAAGACGTGTCTGTTGGGAGCAGCTGGGCACCTCAACTGTCATCTATTGCTTCCTAATGATCAGGTTAGCATCAGGACCCACATTCATCCAACTGGAAGGGCACTTGCTCTAGGCCCTGCAAAATATAGTTCCCCAAGCAGCACAACTGGAATTGCCAGGACCTTGTTCAGTGGTTTTGAACCCTTTCCTCCTTGCACCCCTTGTTCAGAGGTGCTTTTTTTTGCCTTTTTTTTTTTCTTCCCTAGCCAGGACTAGCTTTAAAATTTAAAATTCACCTGATTTTTGTTCCTGGCTATTCCTCAGGAACACCCTAAGCCCATCTAGCTATTGCTACAGCTCTCCATGCTATGGTGGAACAACCTTGCCCCAAAGTACTAGCTTTCCCCTGGGGCTGTGGTAAAGGAGGAGGCAGGCTGAGGCACCTGCTGGCCTGGAGCTCCCTGGTCTCTGAGGAGAAGGCTCTGCTTCCTCTCACACTGGAGAGATAAAGGGTTCTTCATCGCAGGGACTGGCTAGCACATCTAATGTGGCTAACAGCCAACAGCTCCTTTTGGCCTTCTCCCCCGGGGAGGCTCAGGCTCTGACCCAGCACAGCAGAAAATGCATTCCCTGCTGCTGCTGGCAAGCACTGCTCCCCAGGGGAGCCAAGCCTGAGAGACTTCCTCAGCTCTGTACATGTTGTCTCTGTAAGATGGCATGCAAGTTATTTTCAGTTGAACGCCAGCCACCTAGGGCCATATTCTCCCTGGTGTTTTGCCCTGTGCTTCTCCATCCATCTAGACCCCAAAGCAGCAGTACCCACGATATGCAGTGCAGGGTAGGAAAGCTACGCCTGGATCAGCCCCATGGCTGTGTGGGAAGCAGCTGGGGCTACACCAGCCTTGCACTGCCTGCGATGGAAACGAGAGTTGATGAGTGACTTTTCTGCACCCTGGGACGTTCTCAGCCCATTGCCCATGGGGCTGTCCCTCTCGCTGGTCAACTCATCCTGACTCGGTTTTGCAAGCCAATGCCTAGTGCTGGGGGGCTGAAGCAGGACACACACTGTCACCCCTCCTGACCCGCTGCTCTGCTCCTAGGCCTATCTCATCTACTCAAGCAGTGTGGCAGCTGGGGCGCAGAGCGGCATCGAGGAGTGCAAGTTCCAGTTCGCCTGGGACCGCTGGAATTGCCCCGAGAGGGCACTGCAGCTCTCCAGCCACGGCGGGCTGCGCAGCGGTAAGGAAAGCATTGGATATCACTACTGGGACCCCCTCACTACAGGTTAGAGCCCGTGGGCCCCTCCTCTGTTCCCAAGTGGCTCCTTTTCTTCCCCATCCCCACCCGGGATGTCCAGGAGGCCCCTTCACCCATCAGCTCCCAGACACATGCTGGGATCTAGCTTCAAGACAAGGCAGCCTCACGATGCCAGCATTGCCTCCAGACCCACTGAGCCCCCAGCTTGCACAGGACAGGAGTATCCCACCAACCCTCACACAACTGGCTCCCCACCAGGATGCACCACCATCACCTGCGGCATGGGATACTGGACATGCCATGTCCAAGTGGTGCCAATCACCTGGGTGTCCCAGGGAGGCTGAGAACCAGCATGGGGTGGTGGGGTGGCAAGCAGAGGGATATGGCTAAACAGAGCAGGAAAGAGTTCATCAGTGGCTGTGCTCTAGCCAAGATGCAGGAGAAAAGTCTTCCCACAGCTTCCAGATGTCAGAGTCACCTTGGGCAGAAATCCAGCATCCATGACCTGTGCCACCACAGGATGTGGGGCTGTGGTCATTGTCACTGTGTCCCATTCCTTACCCATTTGCAAGTGCCAGGAAATGCTTCAGTGCATACCTGGTCCTCTGGACCCATGTATGCTGCTGGGCTGAGCTCACACCTGCCCTGTACAGGCAGGACCTGGGTATGGAGGAGAGCCTCTGGTGGGACTGGCAGCAGATCAGGGCCCCAGGCAGAAGTGGACAGAGGTTTCAAAATGAGGCCTTGAGGAGGCAAATGCTGCACAAAGTAACACTCTGGGACTGGGAGCAGGTCCCTGAGCTGTTGCTGTCAAGGTTATCTGCTCAGATCCAGACCTTGCTGGTATTAACTGAAAGCCAAAGGCTCAGTGAAGTCAGCTGATGATCACCACACTGGCCCTGGTGGGTAGGTATGGACACTGAGCCCCAGTGTCCAACAGAAGGTAAGGCTCGAGGCGGCTGTGGGAATTGACCTCTTTGATCCTTGGGGAGAGCCCCTTCCCCTCTGGGGGCTATTAGTGAAGACAGGGGGGACATTTGGCTGTCTGTGCTGTATCCCCGCTGGTGAGCTCCCACAAGGACAGCCAAGTGCGAAACTCATCCACACCCTTGGAAATGGCATGGGTCAGTCTGGATTGAATTTGGGAGCTTCTGTCTTCAGGCAGTTCAAGCCAAAACTAAGCTAATGTGACACGTAGGACCTCCTGTCCACCCCACAAAGCTCTGCCCATCACAGATCTTCTCCTACCCAGTCTGCTGCATGGCAGGAATCATTTCTAACACTGGTGGTGTGAAATCTTTAGCCCATCTGTTCTTCTTGTATTCTCTCTTGACAGCAAACCGAGAAACCGCTTTTGTCCATGCCATCAGCTCTGCAGGCGTCATGTACACGCTGACCCGGAACTGCAGCCTGGGAGATTTTGACAACTGTGGCTGTGACGACTCCCGTAACGGACAGCTGGGTAAGGAGAGATGAGCTGCCATCCCTCTCTCACATCCCAGGCAGTGGGAGAAAGCTCTTCTCCTCTCCTCTGCTGAAGTTTGCAGAAACAACTCCTTCTCCTGGTCCCAGCACTTGGAAATAAGGCCCAGAGCAAAGCTTTGCCTGGCTCAAACCAAAGTAGCTCTGTGGAAGCTAATGGGGCCACCTCCAATTTACACCAGCTGAGGCAAAGCCCTTGATTTTTTCCATTACTTTCTAAATGAGCAGGAAATTAGAAAGGGATTGTAGTTTCCCTGGTTCAAATCAAGAACAACTCTGTTTAAGCTGCTGGAGGGAATGACTGTATTGTACGGGCAGAGGAGAGGATCTGATGCAGTGCATCTAAATAGCAGGTCTGGTTATAGCAGTGGTGATGAGGGACCTCCAGGTTCTCAGGGTGTGCAGGACCAGGGTGGCTCTGGAGCAGAATTACCAGGAGGAAAAGCAGAGTGGCAGGCATTTGTCAGTGTGGCAGGCACATGAGAGCACAACCAGAAGAACCACCGTTGCAGCACACAGCCTCCACCTCATCCCCATCCCTGCGGTACCCAGGCCTACAGCCACTAGGCAGCCCTGGGGGAGGAACCCCAGGCTGCACCGCTCTAGCTCTCTGCTCAGCCTTCACAGAAAACATTGACATTTTGGTGTTTTGTTTTGAATGGAGAAAAGTCAAATTTCAAAGTATCTAAATATTTTAAAAACCTTTCCCCACCCAACCACACTGGGCAGTTGGTACGTGTCAGTTTATGACAAACTCCTCTGGAGTGTCCAGTATTTAGTAACTTGCTTTATTGGCTAATAGCTTTTAAAACAGCCACTGCTGCTTAGGTGTCTGAGGCGTGGGATAGCCTGTCTCTAGCAGAGTAAGACTTTTGGGCAATGACACACCAAATTTTATCTTCTCTGGAAAACTGCATTAGTCATGCTATACTTCTTTTCCCCAAAAGATATCTGGTTTTCATGAAAATTTTCCATTGTGAACTTAAAACCTTGGAAGGCAAAGGAAACTTTTGGGCTTGTCCAAAACAATGTGATTCAATTCTAAATGCCTTTGAGCTGAATCCAAGTTGGTGAAAGGTTTCCATTCTCCCTTCGGGCCCATTTCTTGATTTCGACTTCATCACCCGCTGCAAGTACCCACCTCCCATGAGACACCCCTGCCTTTCCCTGGGAGAGGGGACTGCGATGCTCTGGGGAAATCCGGGCAAGGGCCAGGTCTTCCAGGGAGAAGAGAGGCACAAGGCCATTAAACCACAACTCCCAAGGTGTACCACTGAGGCACGTTAGGGTCATAATGTTCCAGATTTCAAATCTTCATAAAGAATTTGGCATTTTTCTCTAGGAGGAAAAGAAGCAAACCGCATGACGTGTTTCCAGTCAGCCAAGCTAAGTTAACGAGCTCCCACATAGTTAGGAAAAGTACCCTCCACATCCTGCTGTGCAGTTCCCAGTTCTGTGCCGACTCCTTTGTTTCTTTATGATAATTGGAAAATCAGACCCTTCTGAGATGCCCAACATCAGCCCAGGATTCTGGGTGTACCAAAAAGTGGGCCTCTTTTGTACGTGTGAGCCAGGCTTGGGTTGTTTCCCGGTGGACGGGAATCTGTTCCCTCTGACCAGGATGCCTCCACCAGTTTGCTAATCCACATTAGCAGGATGCTGTCCCTGCAAGTCAGACTGAACCAGTTCAAGTCAGGGAAGGTGATTAAAAACCCAAAGCCTCATCTATATGACTGCTAAAGCATCATAATTAACAGGTTCTGAATCCTGCTCTACAGAAAGCCTGGAAATCCCTGGGTTTGTTGCATGGGACATACCCCTTTGCTGCTTGCAAGAGCCACTTACTATCCAGGCCTCGGTAGAAATGGTATGAGCCCAAAGGGAGGGAATTTGGGAATATCGTGAGGCAAAAGGCTGGATTTGCCCCACAGCCTCCATTCCCTTCTATCAGCTCTGAGACACTTTCTTGTCCCTGGAGCGACAAGCCAGACAGGTGAGGGGCTGGTTCCCTGACAATGCATGTCATCTCCTTTCCTAGGGGGACAAGGCTGGCTGTGGGGAGGCTGCAGCGATAACGTGGGCTTTGGGGAAGCCATTTCCAAGCAGTTTGTGGATGCCCTGGAGACTGGACAAGATGCCAGAGCTGCTATGAACCTGCATAATAACGAGGCGGGTAGAAAGGTGAGCCCCTCTTTCTCTCCAGACCTGGCAGTGCATACCAGATTGGCTCTGGCTGTTCACTGTGGAGAGTCACAACTTGCTGTGGCTAAAAGCACGTGCTCAGAAGAATCAACTACCTTGCCAAGGAGAAGGGGATCGCAGCAGTACTGATGTGATGGGTGGTGTTTGTTCTAAGGTAGCAAACCTTCCGTGATTACACTGTTAATGGCTTCCTGCTGTCCTCTTCCTCCCAGTTCAAGTAGGGGAGTACCTTGGAGAAGCAAATCTGCAAGCTTCAAGCCAACCACCCCTGAGCAGGACTACTGTGCAGGGAAGGTCGATGGCAAACCCCTTCACAGGTCTGGAGTCATGTTTCTCCATGCACTGTGGCACAGAAATGACCCCTCTGCATTTTTTTCCTGAATCCTCTCTCTCTTTCCTCACCCTGTAGGCTGTGAAAGGGACCATGAAGCGGACTTGCAAATGCCACGGCGTGTCAGGGAGCTGCACCACCCAGACCTGCTGGCTGCAGCTGCCCGAGTTTCGGGAGGTGGGCACTTACCTCAAGGAGAGGTATCACAAAGCCCTGAAGGTGGACTTGCTGCAGGGGGCCGGGAACAGCGCTGCCAGCCGGGGTGCCATCGCCGAGACCTTCAGCTCCATCTCCAAGAAGGAGCTGGTCCATTTAGAAGACTCCCCTGACTACTGCCTGGAGAACAAGACGCTGGGGCTGCTGGGCACGGAGGGCAGGGAGTGCCTGAAGAGGGGCAAGGCACTCAGCAAGTGGGAGAAGCGGAGCTGCCGGCGGCTGTGCGGGGACTGTGGACTGGCGGTGGAGGAGAGGCGAGCTGAGATGGTGTCCAGCTGCAACTGCAAGTTCCACTGGTGCTGTGCCGTGCGGTGTGAGCAGTGCCGCAAAAGGGTCACCAAGTACTTCTGCGTTCGCAAGGAGAAGCGGGAGCGGAGCGGGGGTGGTGGGGCCAGCCGCAAGCTCAAGAGAAAGCTCTAACTTGCCTCTGCTCCTTCATAGTCCTGCCTGCCCCCTCCTCTCCTGCCCTCCCCATCTCCCCAGCAGCCCCCTGGCACCATTTCCCTTTGGCTTAGTTTTGTCTCATTCCCAATGCTGCCTCACTGGGGCTCACGCAAGGCAAAAGAGTGCTCGAAAGCCCCTGAGCCTTGGCCATGCAGGGCATTTCCCATCAGTGCAGTGGGGGATGACTTCTGGGAAGACCCTCAAGTGTTGACAAAACAAGCTGAGATTTGGTCCCTTCAACCCAGAGTCACTCTATCCAGCGACTACAATTTCATCGCTGAAAACACAGGTGGTCACGGTGGCTTTTTTGAGCTTGTCTGTTCTCCAGACAAGCACCTGCTCTGGGCTTTTGAGCAAGTTCAACACTCAGGAAAGCACAAGGAAGCTGAGATGGCACTACCAGAGTTGGGCAACTCAGAGTGGTAATCCCTAAAACTGAAGAGGCTTCTAGTACCCTAAAAAAATAGAGGCACTAAAATAAAATTGTTATTGCCTTTTATTAAACCCTACACTATGAGGGAATAGAAAAGCTGTGCAACTCATTCCCGCAGTAAGGCAGCTTCCAGGAGGCCCATAGTGTCACTTCCTGTCCTTCAACAGCTTTGCTAAGCTCTCCAATGCTTTACTTTGCATTTGAGACGCCAGCAGCAAGACTGAAGCTGCTGCTTGACCTGTCCATCAAACAGCTGTCCAAAAGAGGAGTCCCATCACTTGCTTTTTACACACTTTGCCTGTATTTTCTAAGCCTCCAGGTCTGGTCTCCCTTTTCACCCCAGCATCCCTGCCAAAGCCCTTGACTGATGCCATAAAGATGCCCTCACACTTCTCCAGTCCCTTTTCTCTCCCAAATCTCTCCCAGAGAGGAGCTGCCAGCTAAGCCCATTCTCCACCTCCTGGTGTACTTGCCGAGCACTCTTACCCTGTCAGCTAACTAACTAAATACTTCCTCCTAGTCTGAGAAAATAATGTCAGTTACTATTTAATGGTGTTGTAAATAGGAAAGTGAAGCACTTTGAAGTTTAATTTATTGCACAGTTACTGTGATGTATACATAACAGTTTTCCCTCTACTGCTTATTGTATATATTCTATAGGCTAAGCAAGCAGCAGGATGATTTGGTTGATGCATCTCTGTTCCCTTGCTGTGCCTGGGGTAGGGAGGGAAGCAGCTGTCAGCTGCAGGACCTGGGGAAGCTCACTGCACCATCACAGTGATCTCCCCTGGGCTGTGAGGTTATCGTCTACTTTGCTGTTTGAGGTGTCCTTTAGCCAGATGAGAAGCCAGCAGAGCTAAGTTCCTGGCCATTAGACCTGTCTTGTAGCCAATATTTGTAAACCAATAGCCAATACAATAAATCAGTAGCCAAGTGCTTGCAAAATGCTGTGGTGTCTAAGTAGTTTGGTGGAGTTTTTCATCCAATTGCGTGTGTGGATATATGTAGTTACAGTTCTGGAGTCTGAAACCCAGCCGCTTGCCCATCTGTTGAGCATAAGAGCTGACCAGTTCCCTCCAGGCAGCACCACCACAGCCCCTGCGAGCAGGGGCAAGGGCCTGCTCTCTCCTTGAGCTTGTCTGAAGTTGCATCCAACTGCAGTGCAGCTGCCAGGGGGAAAGGGGGTGGGAGAGGGGCAGACAGGGGCCCAGTTGCCCATTTCAGAGATGATGTGTTGATATAGACTCAGCAGTCTGTGTGTATCTCTTAGTTATCAAATACCCCCTTGATCCCAGGACTGCTTCACTGAGGGTGGGAATTTGGACCTATGGCAAGCTGAGGTCTCACTAGAGCAAAAGCATTCACGTAAAGCAAGAACATGGCCCTCCAAAAATTGCAAGAAACAATCTTGCCCCATTCTCAGGGAAAGCTGAAACACTTCCACTTCACACACAAACCACCAGCTGTTTGTGCAAAGGTTCTTATTAACAGAGCGACCCCGACCTCAGCCTCCCTTGCATCTCCACCAGCAGTTCCTCTATTGCCCTGTGGTGGGGATGCATCCTTGGGCAGGAAAGCAAAGAGGTGCTGGGAACATCCCACCCAGCAGGGAAAGCTCCAACGTGGGCTGGCTTGAGGGCAACTGCAAGGCAGAGAGGACAGCTTCTACCTCCACCCCATCCCTTGTTCCTCTGTGCCCCCCCCATTCCGTGGCCAGTTGGAAATGTAAGAAAAGGAGAAGGCATGGAAGCTGTTTCCCATTTCCTCCCCAGCACACGGCAGGCTGTGCTACCCCGTCCCTCCCCCGCTGACATTATTGCCCCACACAATTGCCCCGTGAAGGCTGTGGCACAGTGCAGGATGTGCCCGCTGGGCACAGTGGTGCCTGTTGGTGAAGGGGACATGTGGGGAAAATTACAACCGGGGCCCCACTGCCTCACGCTTCTTTCTCTGGGAGAAAATGGTGATACCGCAGCTGCAAAATGTGCTGACCTCAGCAGCGGGTCGGGGCCCAGAGGGGTCCCCCCTCCCCAGCACAAGGAGCCCTTAGTGGTAAAGGCACTGCTGCCATTGTGCGGCAGGATTGGATGCTTCCATGTATTCATTTCGGTTTAATGAAGGCGCATTCCTCAGAGGAGAAATATTTACATTCAGCTTCCCAGGTGGTCACCTTCGCCCAGATGACACACAAACAGGCAGCCCCCCGCTCCCTTTTCCAATCCAAACCTCTTTAGAGGGCTCAGGGAGGAGGGGAGCAAGGGGAGGGGGGCTGCTGGGGGAGCAGAATAGAGAAGGGAACAAAATGCTAATAAATCAGCCAGCCAGCCCTTTTCCCCTCCCCTCTGTGGAGTCAATGGAAAGTGTCATTTCACATGCTAATCCCCCTCCGCTCTGTTCACAACACCTTTTCCGAAAAGTGTTTGGGAAAAGTCCTTGTGGCCCGTTTACAGCTCCCTGCCGCTTCGGATTCCTTCTTGTCTAAGGCCGCGGCCCCCGTGTGGGTCTCTCCCTCCAGCGGGGCTCCTTACAAAAAAAATCTCAACAAAGACTTTGGAGTTCATCAGCCTCCCACTGAAATTCACAGCTGCTGAACAAACTAATCCCCTCTCTTGGCCTTTCTTCCTTTCAATGGGTTCTTGGCTTCAAAGACACTTTGGGAAAGGACTTTGTGGGGACTCACACTGCTCCCTCAATAGAAGTTAGTGCAAGCATTATCTTCAGAGCAAGTGGCTTTACAAACAAATACTGCCTAACAATCTCTGCCCCTCCAGCTCCCCCAAACACACAAGCCTAGCCTGCAGACATGATGTTATCTGCAACAGGATTAGAGCTCTGTTCTCTGTGCTCAGAGATCCTTTCCTACAGCTGCCCCCCCCCAATTCTTTGTGAACCCAAAGGCCTTCTCACCCAACAGACAACGCTTTCTCTGTGGAGCATCGCAGGGATGCTGCAGTAGCATGTGCCCACATGGGAGGAGGCAATGTGGACCATGGACCAGAAGCTGCAGAAGCTGTTACCAGCCAGCAGAGATAGTGCTATAAATGGAGGAGCACTTTCCAGTGGGGCTTGTGAGGACATTTACCACACCAGGGACACAAAGACAGGGCTTCCACCACAAGCCTCTCAAAGACTCTCGAGTGGGTCACCTCCCTTCCTCTTGCCTGGTTTCCCTACCAAGACTTTTAGGGACGGTGATCGCTAGGGTAAACCTGAAGCAAAACTGAGCAGCAGTGGGACAGAGGGACAAGCAGGAAGGACGCATAGCAAAGGCAGGATAAATAGCTGGTCTCTGCACGAGTCCATGGGTAGCAGGACTGGTGTGTGCTGGAGGGAAGTCAAATGCATCTGAGAAATACATGGAAAATCTGTGCTTATTTCTCAGTGGTACAAGTGGCCTGAATTAAAGAAAGAGGGGCCGGACTGCACAGGGTACTATAACTGGATCCAGAAAGGCAGAATCTAAGAAATAGCAGGCTTGTTAAATGATCTCAGAAAGCTAGGACTTTCCTTATATACTTGATAAGCAAATGTATGCCTCCAGGGCCACTTGCTCACTTTGTTCATCATCAGAAAGGGTCATAACACAAGTGCTGCCTTTGAAAATCAGCTTGCATCTCCCTGGTGGGGGATGGCTGGGAGGCCAGACTGGTTGCTAACTGCTCCCAGACCAGGCTGCAAAACCTCTGCAAGATTCCCTTACACTTGGTGTTTGCCTCTGTAAGTAGCGGAACTAACAAAGGCTGGTTTTCCCTCAATGCGTGTGCTGTGCTCATAACACTCCAGAACCCTCATAAACCCTGGTCCCTTCCCAGCAATGGCCCTTCAAACCTTCCCCATCCAACCAATCTTTCTCAACCTTTACTTCCTCCCAAGCCCTCCAGCCATGAGCCAGGTAATGCAATCCTGCAATATTTCAGTTTCATGTGTGCTAGCTGGCCTGTACGTACATACTAGCTAGCCACCTTACAGCAAAAAGAAAACAAAAAAATTTTTTGAGATTACACCAGTCTTTTTGCAGAAGCTAGTTTGATTCCCCTCCCTCTTTATTTCAGTACTGATGTTTCACTTCAGCCTTCTTACCACCTTAAAAGCTTAAATGAAATCAGCCAACAGATTCAGAAGTTACTAACTAATGGTAAGAACCATCAATTCAGTGGTATAAGTCTGATTTCCAGAATGGAGGCCATATCCTCATCCCAGTTTAAGTGGTGTAATGCTGATTTCCAACAGGAGAGGATCTCATTAAGGGCGCTCTGTTCACTTACTGACATACTTTCGACTTCTGATGTCAAGTGTAAAACCCCCAATGCTGCTGTGATTCTCCGAGGAAACCTCAACCATCCTGGGGACCTTCTTGTGTCTGATGCGATGAACCGTCACAGTCGAGGTGGGTGATCTGGAGAAGATCAGTCCTCTGACCCTGCAGGCCTGGGGAGTGAGTAAGGCCTGAGGTCTCCACACACCAGGATGGTTGCTGCCCACACCAGCAGAGTCCAGAATGTGGTTTGCACCACACCGTTTTCAATTTCTCCCCCTCACCAAAGTTGAGAACTCAGCTCTCAGTGGGTGGCCCTGCAGACTGAGGGAAGTCGCCTGTAGCCAGAGGTGACAAGTTATGAATAAAGCTACCAGCATCACAAAACACAGCTTTTATTTCACTGTTCTGTAATCTCTCAGTGCATCAAACTGCAGCAATAGAAACAACACAGCAGCAACAAGGAGGCACTTTGACCTGGAAAGGAGAGAATGAGAAGTGTCCTCTCTCTCCCTTCCCCAATTCCCTTCCCTCCTAAGTCTCATGGTAGAGCAGGTTGATTCGCATGTCACTGAACCACAGTCCCACAATGGCATTATCACTCAAACAGCAAGCAGAGGAAGCAGGGGCTGGCTGCAGCCAAACATTGGGAAGAAGCCTTGCTCCTACCTAGAGCCCAAGAATTACGCTTCCTGGTTAGCATGAAAGAGGGCAAGAAAGAGGAAGGCAAGGAGGGAGGAAGAGAGGGAAAGACACACATACACAGATGTGCCCTAAAATCCCATCTGTCTCCCCAGACTTCTTCCCCAGGATAGATATGCTTCATTCATCTATTTTACCCCAGAGGAAATACCACAGTGATGAAAAGCCTCAGCACAGCCATACCCTTGAGACCTGACAGCATCGCCTCCTGCAGCATATTCCTACTGCCACAGTGCCAAGGGGCCTTTGAGAACCACCTTTGCAGGTATCTGTTACTGTAGGCAGAACAAATGCACCACACTTCGAGCGATAAGCTGTCTCCTCCTGCTCAAGTCTGGGCTGATCAGAGTAGCTTGGGGAGATTCTTTATGGGACCTGAACAACCCCTGCTGCTCATAAAGCCCCTAGACTGTCTGAAAAGCCCAATGTAGGAAGCTTTTAGATAACACCAGTGGGCAAAAGGCCAACTGTGCTAACATAAAGGAAGTGAAAAAGGCCAGGAGCCAGAGAGTGTGGCTTTTAGCCCAAACACAGGATGCAACCAGCTCTGAGGAGGAGCAAACAGAGCAGTCCAACCTAGTAGCATTCCTGAATGGGGGAGTCCCAGGAGTTGAAAGGGGGAAATCAGCCCTGGGCCCGAAACACAAAGGGCTCAAGCCTGCAGCTTATGGGGTAAAAGATATAAAGGAAGGGGAATAGAGGGTAAACAGGAGACTCAACTGTGAAAAGAGAGGGCTGGGTGAAGAATACAGAGAGAACCAAAGCTAGCCCAGAGCACACTGGTAGTTAGCCCTAGTTGTAGCAAGATATGGGTGCAGAGGGGTGAGCGGGAGAGTTAAGGATGAGAATGAAAAGAAAGGAAGAACCAGAGGAGACATCCTCACGGCAGTCCAACAGAACAGGGACACTACAGCTTAGGTCCCAAGGGAGCCCAGCTGTCACTCAGGCAGTTTACACTGCAGCAGGGAATACAGCCTGAGGCTCTTCTGTCTGGTGGTGCTGCAGGTGCCAGCCCTGTTTGTCTCCTAAAAAAAAAAGCAATGCCAGCCTGAAATTGAGATCCCTGGGGTGGGAAGCGGCCTCAGACTAGTGAGAAAGAAGAGAGAGAAAGAACAGTCTCCAGGAGTCCCAGGCACCAGTGGGCTATCTGGAGAGTGGATGGGGCCAGGTGTGCTGGCCCAGCACAGTTCCAGGCTCTGGAACAGACTTATTTCTCCAGAATCAGAAGGAGAGTCCACAACCTGCAGCACATCAACAGGTGAGGGAGTCCACCAGCTCTCAGTGTGCTCTGTTCCAGCTGCTCCACACTTTACACGTTCAGCTTGCCAGCAATGGTCATGAGAACTTTCAGGATGGGCATGAAACCAGACACCTCACTGAAACTGCTGCTGCTCACCACTTGGGTGTGAACCAGGAGACCCTGTTGGTAGTTCCTAGCCTCAATGCAGCAGGCGATTTCATGGAGACCCATGAGGATGTTTGGAGAGAGCTGTGGGGAAGGAGCAGAAATGAATCAGCATGTTCAGCAGTGTAACACAGGCCCCCCTCCGTCCAGACCCTTCCCTCCTGTTCTTCACCTCATCCTTACCAAACAGCACCTACACACTCAAGCAGTAGCAGGAAGGATACTCTGCTTCCTCCCTTGGTTTCCCAGCCAACAACAAACATTAATCTTTACAGTGAATGCAGGTCCTAAGTAATGACATTTCGGCATTAACTGAATATCTGATGTATTTGAGCAGCTCAAAGGTCTATCTAGAATGGAATCCTGTCTCTATTCAGGCCTAATATGGACACTCAGGGAAAGGGTGTATGTTAAAAGGATGCTTCCCTTGATAGCTATCCATCCAGCAATTGGCATCAGCAGCTTCAGAACTTTCACTAGGTTCACACTTAACTACCCCCAATTGCCCCTTCCCGTCTAGAACCTTTCTACATGCCACTATACTTCCTGGATGTAAAAGCACCCTGCAAATACCTCCCCAGCTTTTCCTTACACTACATTTGGGCCAAGGTTAAGGAAAAAGAGGTAAGGCTGGCTGGATTCAAGATGCATTATAAGGTTTGGCACTCCCCTAGCTTTCTCAAGAGGATATGTGCTGGAAACACTGGGACAGACACCAAGGCCCACAATCCAACGCAAAGGTGGGATCAGGAACCTGGCTGGACCAGAAGGAATGGTGACACCTACTTACCGCCTGCTCACGGAGCTTCTCATACAAACACTCCAGCCGCTGCAATGCATCCTCCAGCTTCCTTCGGGTTTTCTGAAGTTAAACAGGTATTGCTAGCTCTGCCAGAGCTTCAAACCTACCTCTCCCAGAACCAAGTTGTTGTTGCTCAGTCCCTCCCCTCCTCTGTTCTTCCCACAGCACCTTACAATTCAGCTGCATCTCAGCCTCTGTCGGCCAGGGACTGTGATACAAGCCAGCCATGCCCTCACTGTGCACATATACATGCACATTTTCTCTCCTCAAGACAGGAAGCTGGATTTGCCCCTTTTCCCATCTCTCAGCCTAGGCATTCCTCCTTCTGCCGGTGCTTGCAGACCACAGGACAGAGTGACTACTTCCAAAGCTTGAGAAACATCCGCTATCCACTAGTTGACCTACAGGGCATTCAGACAGCCTCACCCTGGCTGACCTAAGCAACAGCTTCTTCCTCATCTCCTTGAGGAAAAGGGGAAATAAGACACTCTAGGTAACCACCAAGGAAAGGGCCTGAGTACTGAAGCTCTGGTGGGACTGACCCCATTAATCCCACCTTGGATAATCCACTCACACGTAGATTATACAGTGGATAGAAATGCCTGGCTCTGGGCAACACTGGGACAGTGAGCCTTAGGAGCTCAGGTGCGTTGCATTGCTGCATGAACCCAGCTATTCAACCTCCACATAAGCCAAGTGCTAAGCCCAAACCAAGAGGCCTTTCTGTCCATAGAGGGAACCTTTAGGTTATCTCCCAGTAATTGCTACACTGCACTCTCAGAAAGCAGAGCAAACATGCTGAAGCTGCTGCTACACACAAATTGTCCGACTCTGAGATAGCAGTTTGAGCTCAGTGCTCATCCCAACACCCACTAAACAGAGGTATTCTGGAAGGTATTGATGGTGCCCACAAGCTCTGGGAAGACTTAGCAACCTAACATGATGCTGAAAACACTGCTTTTCTAGTTCCAGACAGTCTGGCCTGATACATTCACGGAACGTGACATGTATGCCAACAGCCTTCCAGGAACGAGGGTACAGAAATTACAGTGACTCGGACACGAAGATTGCCTGGCTTTCTCTTCCAGCCAGGATATCTCAGCCTTTCCCTCTTAGCTCTGAGGATAACTGGTAATACCAGCTCTGCAGGAACTATCTACAGATCAAGCCAGTGAAAACCCTTCCTCAGAGAAAAGAGCCAGGAGGACAGAACCATTGGTCCAGAGAGGCAACAAGAAGCAGTGGATAAATGCTAGAGAACGCATCTCAGTTTCCAAGAGATGGACAAGCCTTTGTCCTAAAGGAAGGAGGCAGATGAACTTGGTTATAGGGACAAGACTCTTCCTCTCTTTTCTCAACCAAGAGAAGGGAGTACCAGTCAACATCTATGAGGGCAAAAAAGCCAAAGATCAGAGAAGGGAGGACTTACTGGATCAGTGGCGACAGCAGAGCAGCGTTGCACCAACCCTTCAAATGTGGTCTTCAGAGCCTGGTGCTCGGGGGGCACCTCCTTCCTCTCGACCTTCTCCACAGGTAGCTGGTGATACTGACAGAGAGAGAAGCAGCTGAATGAATACAACAGGAACATGAAAGGCTGGAGCAGGGAGATTCCCCTCCTGCAGCTATGAACAGAGAGGATTTAACCCCTTTGCAAACCCAGAGAATACCTAGAAGCACAGAGTTAGATTATCATCTTCAGACTGTGGTATAGTTTCGGGCCTCTCTAGATTCCCAACTCCAAGCAGGCTGACAGCCTGCCTGGCCTCCCTCCCTGTCTCCCAGCCGTACCCAGGTGTCATTTTCCACCCTGGCAATTCCTTTAACACTCAAGCAGAGATGTCTTATAAGGACTACGGAGCAACATAAGCCCTGCAGCTGCCAAGTAATGAGAATGTCAAAAGCTGAGTTGTTTTTCTACTTCACAAGGAGCTGGTGACTGGGGAACGCCCCGCTTTCCCTGGGTACCTGCAGGCTGCCTTCCTTGGGTGCTCCTGGGGGTGACTGGCCAGACTCTTGCAACCTGGACAGCTGAGGATGGATCCCTTGGGGCTCTGCAGGCAGACTCATTACTGGAGCTGTGATGGGGGCTGGAGGAGTAAATTTCTCAGGCAACTGTCAGCAAAAAAGAAAGAAAAGAAAAAAAATAATCAAGAAAACCAAGTCCAAGGAAGGAGAGTTGGTTACATTCTCTGCAGTCAAATTCAACTTCCTTTCTAACTTGCAGAGTGCCCAGTTCTCAAGATGATGTGTAACACATCCCTTTTCTTTCAGTCCCCTGGCTCAGAGCATGGGGCCCTTCCTCTTGCATCCCAGATGAAGAGTCAAAGCGACAGCAAGAAAACTCCTCTGGAATTGTTCAATCAAACAGATCCGTTGCCCCTGAAAGCACTGGTCCTCAAAAAGCCGCCTTGGCTCTGCAACGGCACGAGTCTTGAATGTAGAGATTAGCAGCAGTAAAGTGTCCAACAGAGCAAGTGTTGGGGAAAATCCCACGACATGGGGGGAGAATCCTCTTGCAAACACTTCATCGTGCCCCAACTAAGCCAGAGAGTCAGGCTAGATTCACTCTGACGGGGCTAGATCAAAAGGAGATGGCTTTAACAAGAGGCTAATCCTGTTGTAGTGAGCACAGCCTGAAGCAGGTTCCCAGCTATGCTGCCAGAAAAAGGGCGAGAAGTCTGTTCCAAGCTAAAGAAGAAGAGTGGGGGGTGGGAATGGTGCCAAAGAAGCTTCTTGTCACACCTGCCAGCAGGCAGCAGTGATAGAGTACTGATAGCATTTGTGGCAAAAGAGCTCAGTTCACAGGTCCTCCAGTGCAATCACTACAAGGCAGAAAGCAGCAGGGCCAACATGGCAGGCAGCTCACAGCTATGCCTGTCCCAGCTTCTTTCAGCAGAAGTGCCTTATCAGTGGATATCAGCATCAGAGGAAAAATCACTGTGGGTCTCTCTGTGATGAGAGGAAATGCTGCCCCCAACTGTCAGGTGTGAAGTGAGCATGATCTCCCCAGACACTATGAAGTGAGCATGATCTCCCCAGACACTATCAAAAAAGGTGTGTGGGCAAGGGGATAAGATTAAATCTGTATTTCTAGCAACAAGTGACTGTAGTCAGCCTGGGAAGTACTGACAGAGGATGCAGCACCACAGATGATAACCATATTACAAAACAGCCACCCTGGAGAACAGCATGCGACTTTGAATGGCAAAGGGTTGGGATAACTTAGACTCTAATCCTAGCTATGCATGTAATGCACAAGTGGACAGACCAACATGGAATGAGACCTGCAGAGTGTGACAGGAAGCATTTATAGGAATGTGTCTGTTGCATGGAGCTCCCTGGCTAAAAAACACCCTACACATATTGCAGCTGAAAGCTTACCTTTTTCTTTTGCAGGCCTCCTCTTACAGCAGAGGGATCAGTCCAAGATTCCTGAGCTGCCAGGAGACAGAACAAGACACAAATGTCAGACTTGGAGAAGGTGGTCACAGCAACAGTTCACAGTTGCTTGCATGGTTTGGAACTTCCCTCAGCAAAAGGGCCCATGGCTCCAATTCCCCCATCATTGCACCTTTAGACCATTTCAACCAAGCCCATGGGCCCAGGAACTGCTCTTGCTTCCCTTTCTCTTTCTTAATTATATTCTTAGCATCCAAGTATGTGCACAGGCTTCATGAGGTGACATCTGATCAGATTTAACTGGCACACACCCACTTTTTGCAACTACCTGAAGCTTTCCACATTCCACATAGGTTGCAGAAGTCAGCCTCAGAGTCAGGCTTGAACCTTGGTCAGGACCTGCATGTGTGTGCACATCAGGGTTCAGGGAATTCCTGGGGTTCCCCAAGCAGAGAATCCAGCGCTGTGGTACCTGCTACCACAGTGAGGGCTATGCTATGGGTGAGAGAGGGCTTCTCGGGAACACTCACAGGAGTGCCTCACGGTGGCAGTTCTCAGCAATGCAGGTTGCTGCGATAGAAGGGGGAAGAGTTAGGAGCGGGTTGAAATTTTCCCCTTCCAAAATCACGTTCAGAACCAAAGCTCAGGAAAATTTGCTGGCTTCCCAACTAGAAAAGAATAGACTTAACCAGTCTATCCCTTGGGAGCAGAGGGGTGTCTCAGCAGATGCTTCTGTGGTACCTAGCCTCTAACCTCACCCCAGGTAATTAAAAAAGAATAAAAAATATCTATCAGACAACATGACATCAAAAGACTTGTGATCACACTTTATTCTGCTAAGGTCGAATGCCTTGTCTGCTGCTGTCCTGTAAGGGTACCTGTATCTCTAGACAAAATCCCAGTGCTTCTTTTGTCACCCCAGTATTGATAACTTCAGGCCCATGAGACAGGAATAATCTGTGAGAAAGTGGCATAATTCTAAGAGGCAATATCAGAATCACTGGAGCTCAGTGCCACGCTTAATGAGTCACTGATCCTGAACTGAGCTTTAAATATCACAGGGGAAAGATGCAAAAGGTGCTTCATTACTTTAATTACCTTTATTATTAAAATTCTGGCAGCCTCTTTTTGCCCTCCCTTTTCCCATGATTTCAAGACTTGCTCTCTGATGAGTTTGGATCAGTAGTTTAATTAAGTTGGCACTTGTTGCTAGCTTGGGGATTCTGTGCCCTAGAACTCTGCTGGCCCCCACTGAGCCTGTGGCCTAGCAATCCCTGGCACTATTCCAACTCAGTGGCACTTTGAATCCTCACAGGAAACAGCTATTTAAATTATAGTCTTTAAGCCAGGCACTTAATCATCTGACATGAGACAACAGGACCCTGCTGCATTTTGCTGGGATGAAACTCTATCTTCCCTATGCTACTCGTGAAAGAGGATTTCTCACCAACCGTGAAAGGAGTGCCCCATGGCAG
Source organism: Grus americana (assembly GCF_028858705.1). Classification (NCBI taxonomy): domain Eukaryota; kingdom Metazoa; phylum Chordata; class Aves; order Gruiformes; family Gruidae; genus Grus; species Grus americana. Next base: position 22,261,932 of record NC_072858.1, read on the forward strand.
CAGTCTCCAGCAATACCTGTCCTAGAGAAAACAGGTCTGTCAGAAGCTGGAGTCAGGGATTATCCTGGCCAGAAAGGAGATCAGCCAACACATTGCTGTCCTTCACCCTGGCCCCGACACTTCCCAAGAGCGTGGGATTTCTACATGTGGAGATCTCCCTCCATTGCGCTACTGAGAATTTGTCCATGAGCTGTTCGGATCATGATTCTATGTTCAGGAACTTCCAAAGTAAGCAAGTTTGGCCAGTCAGATTGAGTGATCTTACAGTCCCTTTCCAGGCTAAAACAAAGTACCCATCAAAACCAGAACAATAATAGCAGGCAAGAAATCACTCTCAAGGAAGCCTGTTTGCACTGCTGATCCGGGCATAGAATCATAGAATGGTTTGGGTTGGAAGGGACCTTAAGGATCATCTAGTTCCAACCCCCCTGCTGTGGGCAGGGACACCCTCCACTAGACCACGTTGCCCAAAGCCTCATCCAACCTGGTCTTAAACACTTCCAGGGATGGGGCATCCACAGCCTCTCTGGGCAACCTGTTCCAGTGCCTCACCACTCTAACAGTAAAGAATTTCTTTCTAACATCTAATCTAAATCAACCCTCTTTTAGCTTAAACCCATTACCCCTTGTCCTGTCACTACACTCCCTGATAAACAGTCCCTCACCATCTTTCGTGTAGGCCCCCTTCAGGTACTGGTAAGCCGCAATTAGATCTCCCATGCCATATGCATGCCAAAACCTGGGAATAAACGCTGCCAGGAGAAGGAAACTTGCCAACAGTGAATTCCTGTGGGGCATCTTCAGCCTGAGGAAGTGCTTGATATCCTTGCCTTGGAATCATCTTTCCTTTAACAGAGAAACATTGAGGCCTTTTGTTTCTCTGCTGAAGGGACAACTCCCTTTCTAGAGTCCCACTCCACACAGCAAGGCTTGCTTGGTGGTGTAAGTGGCTACCCAGTACTCTGGTTTCCTAAATAAAGCTGAGACTCCCTGGATAATCTTTTGTGCCTCGTAGATGGTCTTTGGTGCAAGCAGAGACAGCCCACAGATATTAAGCCTTACCGCACTGACAGCACAGACTGAAAGATACCCACTCTCCATCATCAACGAATACCAAGGAAAGAAATCAGTACAAAGCATCAGTCAGAAAAGCTCTATAGTCCAAATTCTCCCCAGCAAAAAAACTGAGATTCACACCCAAACCTTGCCCTGTAACTAAAGCCAAAAGGGCCTTCTGGTTCCCCTTGGAATAGAGCCCCCAGATTCTGCTTGGGAAGCTCCATCATTGCTCATGCTAAGACCCACCTCTTCCAAACCACCTAGGGAAAGCACAAGCACAAGTAAAGCCACACATAAGGCTGGGAGTGTCACAGGGAGAAAACAAGAGTTACAACCACTGGCCTGTTACTTGCCTAGAGAACCAAGAAAGGAGCAGGGGCTGCTTCCCTGTCCTGCTGGCCCAGCAACAGTGAAGGGACACAGAGACTGAGAATTCTCTAATTCCTCCAGGACTCGAGGAAAGTAGAGAAGGAAGAAGCTGGAGCCCCTGCCTTCTGTATCAAAACTCATCAGTAAGAGCACAGTGCTTTCACTTCACTTGCAACATCCCCAGCTGTCCCTTACTAGTCCTCAGGACAAGTATGTCCACTATCCCAGTTGTATAGCTCCCCAGGCATGCAAGGAAACAACAAATAGCAGTGAGCATGCACGCATGCACACACAGTAAAACGTGCACACCGCCCCCACATTTCATTGGAAGCAGCAACATTGCCTCCCCCACAGGTCTGGAGGCTTCTCTGGGTACTACCTGCATGATCCACGTGGGGATCTAGCCAAGGGAAGAAACCTGAAAATCAAGGCAGGGTGGGAGAGTCATCATCACCAACAGCTTTTACTCAGTGAATAATGTTCTGGACTACTATCCCTGACAGCTTTTCAGAAGGATTTTTTCCAGCCTCAGCATGTAGTCCCCACAGGCTTCACACAGTGGGATTTGCTATCCCCAGTTAAACCCAGTTCAGCAAAGGATTCCAGGTGAAAGCAAAAATCAAAGCCTCAGTTCCTTCACTATCAGAATACGTGTGTCTTGGAGAAGCATCTGCTTAAAAATCTAAGGACTGTCAGCTTTGCTGTTAGGGGTCTCCACAGCCTAGCTAAACCTGTCCTGTCACCTGAGATTGAAACAGAATTAACAAGCACCAGATGCAGTGATGTTGTGGGAAACAGAGGAAATACCCATCCACTGGGAACTAGGTCCAAAAATATTCTCCTTTTTCTTTATCATTCTATCAAAGGCTTCACAGTACTTGCAGGCTGGGCTGGATTCAAACCACAGACCCAGGGGGAAAAGGCTCCAGGTTTAATACACTGCACAGAGGAATTCAGAAGAGATTCCCAGGCAAGCACTTTATTGCAACAGGAAAAAATGGAGAGAACTGGAGCACACCAGACAGAGAAATTTGATCCTGAAGCTAGGCAAGGGGTATCCCATGGACAGAGAAGCAGCGTCCTGCTCTACAGCATTTCAAATGCACTTCTTGTGTAAGTTAGGTAAGCAGAGGCGAGGTCAACAAGCCTTCTATGAGGCATTCCCTGGGAATCACCACCCCTTCAGTCAGAGCAGATGCCTCTGGAGTAGATGGTTACTCAGGGTGCACTGGGGACCTGAAGAGACAGCATCTTGTAACCACAACCTGGAGGACAGTGGCTGAATGAGCTGAATGAAACTGTCATCATTGCTGTTTTTCACCACCACAGCCAGACTTAGCATAATGTGCCTGTAAGGTTAGCCTCAGCACCACATCCAGCCTTCATGGTGACAGACCACACCTCAGAAGGCCCATGTCCACTCTGTACTGCAAACCCCATCCAGGAGTGTCCTGGACACACAAGTCACACAAGCAGTACTTACCTATGGGAGGAGGAGGAATGCTGGCTGCTGGCAGGGGCTTAGTAGATGGAGCTCCAGGACCTCCCTGAGGGTAACCCATGTTCATGGGGGAGTTGAATGGTGTTGAAGAGAAACCTAGAGGAGACTGGCTTGCCACAGGGAGAGGACAAGCTGCAGGAAGCTGAGATGATGGGACTGAGGCTGGAGTGAAGAGGGCAGGTCCGGGTGGTGGAACACCAGGAGATGTCATGGGCATGGACTGTCCTGGCAGAGAAGGCTGGCTGGGGAAGGGAGCAGGACCAACAGGTCCGACTCCCGCTGGTCCAAACGGCTGAGACTGTGACATACCTACAAATGAGAAAGAGTGTATCAGCATCACTTGTTTCATTTGCCAACTACTCCTGACGTTTTCCTTCATGCTAGTAAGTCTGCCCTTCTCCAAGCCATACCCTAGAATATCCACACCAGGCATATCCCCTATAACTCAGGGTACATCAGTCAAACTCTGCCACAAAGCTAGCAGTGGCTTCTCCACCCCTATATTTGCTTAACATCGGTGGAAGTACAGCAACAGTTGCTAGAACTATATGTGTCAGAAGCGCTGAAAAGCCTCTCTGACTGCTGACTTGTTCTTTTGAAGTACAAAGAAACAAAGTAGAGCTGCCATACATGCTGAAGGCTTTAGTCTAAAAACCTGGAGTATGGACACAATTATCAGACAACGCTTACCTGGCCCTGAAATGGTTGCTGGAACCAAGCCCAAGTTGTACTGTGGGTATGGGGGCCCTCTGGAATAGACACTTGTTTGTGGACCCGTGCTGGCCGGGGGAGGGGCAACATGGTGAGATGTCATGGACATCGCTGGCACTGGCTGAGGTGTGAAGAGGGAAGGCACTGAAGGCTGAGAAGGTGCTGAAGAGGCAAATGACGACTGATAGTTGGGCTGAAATTAAAAAACAAAGACCTTTCAAATGGCTGGCAGAGTCATGTACATAAACACACAAGCAGATGCACTTTCTACCCCTGTCACTTCTTGGGCAAAGAAGACGCTGCTGCTTCAGTGCCCTGGATGGATTGGATCAAAGGCCTTTCCCACCACATAACTTGCTCAACAACTCTTCAGAGCATTCTCTGGCTCTCAGAAGGATTAGTCCTCAGGAGCCAGTTCCCATACAGTGACTTCCTGGAAGCAGAACCAGAGGATATAACAAAGGAGCAATAATGAAGTAATAGAGGCTGGAAACAAAACTTCCTGAACAGTTTTCTTGGCAAAGAACTGAGATGAAGCCACACTACACTAATTTTACTGAGATATGAGGGTGAGATGGGCATAGGAGAATGAACCACAGCCCCCTTTTCCCTCAGTATGCAAGACCTCAGTGGACCACTACACTTGTAACAGTCTCCTCCAGTGACTGCATATGGGACAGGGCTTTATGAACAGCCTACTTTTGGATTATCACAGAGCTTGTGTTTGCTCCAGTGAAGGACATCACTGATGAGTTCCTCAATGCCTGTAATCTGCATCATCTCCTATTACTTCATATGCCTTCCACAACCCAGTAGCCTCCCTCCCTCTCCCCAGGCCATGAACACCATGAGGCCTACCTTCTCTGGATGTCTGGGACCTGTTTTGTGAGCTGCTCCTTCAGGGGCGGAACCACCCTTGGCTGCTGTGGACGTGTGTTTAGTGACACCTACATTGACACGAGTGTAGGGAAAAGGGGGTGGCTGCTGATCACCCACATTCTCTCCCTGAGCATGGAAAAGCCGGTCTCGGAGCTGCTCGATCAGGAGCTGAAACAAACTATGCTTTAGCAGAAGTGCCTTGAGAGCCTCAGATGGAAGGTGCTGGGGAGACATTCAAAGCAGACCCTGACCCAAAGCACTGAGCATCAACCTGCAAAATTAACCATTTCCCCAGTAGCCACCAGGAAAAAAAACAAAAAACAAACTGTAAGCAACAATCTGGGACATCACCTGCCATATTCCCAGACAGATGAAGTCTCACTGATCCTTTACCCAGTCTTTAGGGTATTCCCTCCCCAACCCCTACTCACATTTGGGCACTAGACAGATTTGTTTCAAACTACAAGGTGACCTCCGCATTCCCTTCCTCTACCAGCTAGTTTCAGAAATACGTGCAGTTTCCCTGGAGAACTGCTTCCCAGTGGTGTTCTCCACAAAGCATTTTCTACCATTTCTATAGTTCCCTTCCTTTTCCCTGAATCAAAGGCACTACAAAGAAAAAGCAAATGAAGACAAAAGCTGTGTCCTAGAACAAAACCCCACACCTCTACTCTCAAGTTACCATAATTAAGGTGAAACCTTAAGTCCTGATGCATGTCAAAACCCAAGCGCGCTCTCATACAAAGTATCATTTTTCCCCACATACTAGTCTTTCCCACAACAAGCCATTTCTCACTCACCTCTTTAGAGCTGCTGGGTAAGTAATTCATTGCAGCTGCCAAGCATCCTTGTGATGCCAGAAGACTGGCATATTGGGTGATTCGTTCTGCCAAGACAGGGCCTGGCGCTGGTCCTGCTGTGCCTCGGAGCATCTCAATGGACCTGCTCAGCACCATCACCTTCTCTATGAGATCCTGAATAAGCCAGGGGGAGGGAAGAAATAGACCACTCAATCTCACTTGCTTTACTGGTCCATCTCATGCTGAGACAATACCAGATGGCTTTCCCCACTTTCAACTGACATCGGGTCCAATGTGAACAGAAGTTACTCCACTCTGCACCAGATACTACCACTGATGACCGTTTCCTCAGGTGCACTTTGTGGAGGAAAAAAAAGGAATCAAGAAGCAAACCCTGACACTCCTACTTTTATGGCAAGGGAAAAAAGAAAAAGTCAGAAGTCACAAGGACATTCCAATCAACTGTGCTCTTTTTACTAGGAAGTTACTACTGTAACTCTAGGAGTTACAAGCTATAAACTTGGAAGAGGAAGGATTAAAACCATACAAGGCAAAATTCACTAGGAAAAACTACTACTGCTGACCAATGGACCAGAAGGTTTTCAGTTATTCAAAACTCCTTCAACTCCTAGAAATCAAAGTAATGTTTATATCTATAGAATGATACATGCATCACTAGCTGATAGCTGATAACTGGGAGGAAATCAGTTTCAAACAAAACTAGGAATGCTGAAGATGCCTTTTTGTTGCTGTTATTCATTAGTTGGGTTGCAAAACCAGGGAAGTCTGTAGCAGAGGGCATTATCTGCAGATACCTGAGTGGAAGACTTGTGTAGTTCATTCTAGCAACCGGTGGACACAACAGAGGTTAGTGCCTTAGCTAGGACTGGTTGAAGTGTAACAGGTAGGTAACAACACTGACTTAGAATTCCTGATTCATCAGCAAGCTTTGACTTCCCATACATGACATTCTACTTGCAGTGGGAATAATACAGTCTAAACTTTATTTTGCCAGAGGCTGTTCTGAAGGTACAGCCAGATAACTGGAGCATTACGGTTAGACATGATAAGCACAGCAGCAAATGTACTCCCAGGCAACTACCAGTAAGAAAACAGATACAGTATGAACTTCCCTGCATAAAAGGAAGCTGAGAGGTGACTTCAGTATACAAAGACAGGCAGGTAAGCCGTAACTCCCGTCCATGGCTGGATTTATGTGCGATATAATCAGTACTCTCTAAACACACAAACGCTTAATGTTTAAGAGTGCAAGCCCCCTTTATATGTAAACCCATAATCCAGGCTAGAAGGAGATACCTTGGTGACTACAAACAGGTCTCCACTGTCAGCCAGATACTCTGTTTGAAGTGATAATACAAACAGATCAGGGCTGCCAGATTGGCCTAATGAGGAGTCAAACCAACATTATAGCACCTGTACCTGCAGGGCAAGGGGTGACGAAGTCTCATGGGTTTTTACCCAGCATTCCACCAACCTCTCCACATTGCCTGATGAGATATAGCAGAGGCAGGCATCATTGGACAGGGCTGCATCTCCCTCCGACTCTAAGCGGGCACCCAGCATGTCTAGAGAGGAGGAAATACACCCAACATATAACACATACTCTCTTTGAAGAGCTCATTAACCCCAATGCTCATCTCTTAGCAATCCTACTCTGGCTTAACATGAAAAGGCATTCACAGCTTTGGATCTGCATCTAATTAGAATCACAGAATCATAGAATCATTTAGGTTGGAAAAGACCTTTAAGATCATTGAGTCCAACCGTAAACCTAACACTGCCAAGTCCCACTAAACCATGTCCCTAAGCGCCACATCTACACATCTTTTAAATATCGCCAGGGATGGTGACTCAGTCACTTCCCTGGACAGCCTGTTCCAGTGACTGACAACCCTTTCAGTGAAGAAATTTTTCCTAATATCCAATCTAAATCTCCCCTGGCACAGCTTGAGGCCATTTCCTCTTACCCTATTACTTACTACTTGGGAGAAGAGACCAACACCCACCTGGCTACAACCTCCTTTCAGGTAGTTGTAGAGAGTGATAAGATATCCCCTGAGCCACCTTTTCTCCACACTAAAAAACCCCAGTTCCCTCAGCTGCTCCTCATAAGACTTGCTCTCTAGACCCTTCACCAGCTTCATTGTATAATTCTTGGATAACACAGAGAAATGGGCACCATTAAGGAATCCCAAAGCCAACTTGGTTGAAAAAAGAAGTAATTTTTTATATATCTGCCAATTTTTATATGTCTGCCCAGACATATAAAGGAAAAAAACCCCACCTTAAAAATTACAGATTAATTCAGTGAAAAAAATCCAACACTTTTTTTTTTTTCCCCCAAAAGAGGTGTGGGAATCTCCAGGCAACAGTAGTAGACAGCTCGTAACCTGGTAGTTGTCAATGTTTAGCACATGCTAGGAGATAAAGGTGAGCTGGATCTATCTTACTATCACCACGGCCACAGTCACTTTCCACGCCTACAATTTGGTCTGTAAAAGATGTCATATTTTCTTGCATTTCAAGTGTTATCTTACTTGTATCAAGTGCTGGCATTTCTCCAACAGCACTTAGCTGGTCCCATCACCCAGGAGCTAGTTTCCCACCTAAGCAACATGAGTAACTTCATCAGATTCAGTCACTAGATTGCCTGCTAACTCTGACTCTCAGAACAACCAGTTGCTGAGCATGTTGAACTATTAACAGGACTGAGGAAACTATTGAAGCCATCAAATATTCATTAACCTCTGGTTTTGAGCTTAAAAGGGAGGGGAATGTGCTGAATGGTTAACTTCTTTCAGACGGAGTGAAGCCACTGTTTTACTGTTAAGGAAATCCCTTTCTCCTCACAATATAATAATAAATATCACACTCTCAGTGTTTCAGTCTAGTGCCTATCCTGGTTTTTTCCATGCTATTGGTAGAGGTGACAGGAAAGATCAGCATATATAACTTTACACGATTATTCTCAGCTCCAGGGTGCATCTATTATTCTCCTAACTCAACACTCCACACTTGTTAAGTAAGCTCCAGCTAGCTGTAATGAGTAAGGAGTGCCTCAACTGTACCCACTTCTTTCTGTAAGCAGTCCAGAGGTGCCCTCCCTCAAGGGAAATCATAACAAAACATAGTATGCTGCATACCACAGAGCTGGGTATAGTCCTCATGCTTTGAGTAGGTTAACAAGATGGCCAGTGCCTCCTTCCAGCTCCGTAGATCACACATGCAAACAATGTCTTGCCAGTTCTGTTGCACAATGGAGGAAAGGAGCTGTAAGGGAAGCAGAAGGCCTGTCAGTCACTGAAGGCAAAGATAAGCTGACTGCTTAAGCAAGCGTACACACAGCAACAGCTCACTTTCAGGCACACTTTCCACTATGCAGCAACTACCTCACTGTACGTTAAGGTCCACCAATCCCAGCATCCCAATGTTACCAGTAATTGGAACCCAATGCCTCTAAAGAAAGTGAAAAGCCCAAAGCACTTAAGAGAACATGGAAACAGCCGCCCTAGGAAAGACTAAAGATCTGTCTAACATATAGCCTGTTTCAGAGCAACTAGTATCAATGACTGGGAATACAGTGTTAGGATATTAGAGTAAAAGTCAAGAGGAGATGCACAGATTCTGCTGACATTCTACTTCCTGCAAAACTATTTCCACATATATTCAGGCAAAAATCTGCCAAAATATCACACATTTTCCCCTGCTCAGTGGGTACACAAAACTGTCACTTACCAGGGAGAGTTTTGTCTTCCGCTTGGCAAAGTAGCACTTCTGGGTCTCCTTTAGGAGCTTCTCCCCACCAGCTATAGCTAAGATGATGGCATCAGCAAAACGCTCTGCTTGCATGCATAGCTCCACTGCACCCTCAAAATTCCCCAACAAAAGGGCTTGGCTGATGAGTCCATCTGTATCTACAGAGGTGAGAAGCAGAGTCAGCCCACAGGGGCATCATCCATATGCACTGATGATGCTTGTTTTAAAAAGCAGGCAGTAAAAAACAATAATATATGGAAGCCTAGCTAAAAGAAAATTTGGAAACCCAAATCAGGTTTTACACTTTAAAAAAAAAAAAAAAACAAACCACTGACTTGACTGTAAGGCTTCCATCGTCTAGAAGATTCTCCTATATTTTTAATGGGTCTCTTACCTGGGAAGACTATTCCTCTGCACGATGCTGAGATATACTGCATGACACTGGGAGAGGTCATGTGTTTTAGAAGTATCCATCTGCTGGAGTGGACCAGATTCTTCCTGGTCTCTCTAATTTTCTGGTTTCCCCCTCCCCTTCCCTCTTCCTAAGAAGACAGAAACACACTTCACGTAACACACCTTCTGTGACAGGAATCTCCAATGCACTCATATTCTGTGGGATGAAGTTGTCAAAAAAGGCTGAAGAGGAGGAAACAGCAGCTACATCATCACTGGAATTTATCAAAAGCTGTGCAAAGAGTGCAAGAGGTAAATTAATTCATTGAACACACAGATCCTGCCCAAAACAGTTCAGTGGATTACAGAATGGGATGGGGCTGCTCTCCATTTGGTTGAGCATGCTCATAAATCTGGTTTCAACTTGGAAACCTATTATGCCTCCTGCCACTGCTCTATCAATCTGCACAGTTTCAAGAGGGCAGCAAAAAGAGCAGTGCTGCTATTGACAAAGCTTAGGAGACTGATGGTATAAAACATGCAATGCCAACAGTATTGCTGGCCAGCATTCATCAACTCAACTGCCAGCCCTTGAGCAAGCTAAACAATTTTGGACAGAATAAGGACAAGCCCAACAAGTGACATCTGTAACTAACAGTAGGATCACAGTCATGCCTGGTGCTCTACTGAAATGCAGGACACAATTGCTATCCCTAGAATATCTTAGCCAGTGTTTAAGGTTTGTAAATAACATTAGTAATTTGAGGATAGCAGTTTTAGATATCTTAGATGAGCAAAATTTACAATGCGTGTTGAACCAGGCCTTGGAAGACATCTGAATATGGACACCCCAAAATCATGTGAGAATACATTTCAAAGGACAGAGGTGAAAAGGAAAGAAATGCAAAAGAAATACCACAGCAGAAGCTTCACAGAGGAAATCCAGAACTGTAGCAGGAAGTTAAGCTGGGGTGAGGCTAATTCTATCACTGAAGAAATCAGCACTGGTGAAGCAAGCCTTCTTGCAGTGTTAACAGCCAGGAGTCCATCTTCATCATTCGCTGATTTGTTTTAAAGCCAGAAGGGACCGCTATGATCATTGAGTCTGACCCTGTGAGGGTCTGACAGGCCTGTGAACTGCCCTCTGCGATGCCTGCATTGAGCCCAACAACTTGTGGTTGGAATTAAACCTTCCTGTTCATTCTGCCCTCCACTGCTCTCCCAGGCTGGCAAGATGTACAGGACATACCTGATCTGGCTGTGCAGCATTTGTCTCATCTGCCTCAGGAAGGGGCTGTTTATCAGGGATCCCATTACTCAAACATGAGGCGATCTAGAAAAGTAACAGACATGCAGATAGTGAAGCCCCTATCAAAGTTAAACACCTGGGCAGCAAAGCCACCAAGTGACTGGCAAGCCCCAGACAGAATTCCCCCGGCTCTTTCACCTGTTTGAAAAGTTCCACCTCTCCCTATTCCTGGCTGGCTGCCTATCAGAGGTTATTTATCCTTTTCAGACCATTGTCCATGCTGCTGCAAGAGTTTCCTCCCCCGCAGCTCCATCAGTGCTATGCCAGACTGTCTTCATCTGTCACCTTCTTCCTGTCTGAGGAATCCCCTGAGATGCAGAGAGCTGGATGCTAGAAGAAGCTCTCACAACTGCACTTTTATTATACACCTCCCAGAGCACCAACAACTGGAATCAAGATAACTGGGCTCAAGATCTCTTTGGTTTGATGCAATACAGCTACAGTTATACCCTTACAAGTGCCCGCAATTGCTTTTTAATGAGGGATACTTGATGTGCCTGATATTTCATACAGTTCGGTCTTTCACATGCTGTGAGATCACTCACTCATTTCCAGTAGGGACCCTACAACCCTCTTGCAACAGCTTTAGTCCTGCAAAGGTTTCTCTCTATTGGAAAGACCCTTTACCTTTTTTTGCAGATCTTCTTTACTGTAGCCCAGCAGCTTGAGGAGTTTAGTCCTGGACTCCTGCTCCAGATTCACCTGAGTCCCAAAGGATATTAAAAAGACAAGAAAATATGTAAAATCCTAGATATCTACACACCGACAACTGTTGGCTGCTTCTGGCAGCAGCAAAGTTTAGAGCTCGATTTATAGAAAAGGAACTCAACTATGACAAATTCCATAGATTTTCCCACCGTAGTCATTAGGTGGACTTAAGTTATAATAATGATAAAAGGGTGAAATTCAAGTTTGTCACAGTTACAATTGAGGTACAACTGCGTATCAGGGCTATGACTGTAAGCATACCTAGTGTACTTGGTCACTAATTCCCTGGATGCTCTAGGAATCACCAAGCTAATCTCTGCATAGAGACAATGGACTGATTTGAGTCCAGATGAAACTGAGACAGGGTGATTACCTGAATTCCTAGCTGGCTTCACAAAAGTTAGTTAACTAATTGTTACAGAAGCTCCCTGGGTGGGGATTTCAGACAGTCCCAGAGATTCCCACAGGTTGCACGCAGCCTAATTGATAGGCTTTATTTGTATGCTTTAACACGTGATTACCATTCTGCAAGGAGAATCTGTCTGTCTCAGTAAGTCCCAGGCTGTTCCTACTACAGAACTGATCAAACTGTACATGGATAATATATTTGTAAACAGTCAGTAGAAACTGGTCTTGCATATGCAGGAATGGTCATGCAGGACAGTCTTTTGCACAGAAGCTTGGTTTGTAGTTTAAAACATAAGACATTAAGATATAATTTGGCAGTGGGTTGAGATGAGAAAATCCTTTTTAGCGCCTTGACACAAAGCCCAAATGAGTCCACTGAAAAGACCATTCCTACTGAAAAATAAGGCAACCTCCAAGACCTCAACTGCAAAAACTTTTCTTTAGACAAGTAACTAACTAGCCTATTCAGTTCCATTTTATACCTTAAAGAACAGGAATATAAAGGGCTAGAGAGGACCACAATGAACACATGCCACCCCAGGACCGTAAAAGAACTGACCTCTGTGTTTCACCACAGCCATCCTACCTTCAAGAAGTTCCAAAGGTTCTCATCAAATGGCAGCTTGGCTGTCTGGATCTTGCCCTGGCAGTAATCAAGGAGATTCCCTGACTGCAAGGCCATCTGCAGTTCTCTGGATCGGAGCAGGAATTCAGTTTCAGTAGTGACTTGACTGATGAATACCTGGTGTGGGTAAGTCTGCTGCATTTGCTGTCCAGGAGCTTTGGTAAGACCAAAGGAAATAAGTTTTCCTCCAAACTGAGAAAGACAGAGGGAGACACAGTAAGCATTCTTATAAACAAAGGTAAAAGCAACTCACAGCTCTTCATTCAGCAAGGTGGACTTGAGCTCCAGCTGTGATCACAAGGAACCCAAACAGTCTAATGTCTATAGATGGTAGGGACATTGAGGGAGTTCACATCACAAGTCCTTCACCTGAAGGCTGATAACCATGACACTTGTGTACATGCTATCAGGCCAAGCCAATTGCCAATGCCAGAGAGGCACAGAGGAAAAAGTACCATTTGGAACTGTTTGTTCTTTTCTGACACGGAGAGGCAGGCTGCAATGATAAAAACTACCATGCAGATAGAGAAAGAGAGGAGAATAGGAATGCGTGTCACAGCCTACAAGAGCAGCTTTTATGAGTCTTCCTTAGTTTTGTTAACTCTTACTCATAACCTCCCATTCTTTGCTACAGGACTCCTTCTTGTTGGAGAGATATCTGAATGTTGAGCAAGACAGCTTCGCTCCATGGGACACCACACTGCACTTTAAACAGGCATTAGAACAACTAGCAATGGGAAGATAAAAAGGTTTCTCTAGCGAAAGAAAAAGATTGTGTCACAAGATGACACATCTGTTGCATTTTAAGCTAAAGATGCTCCATTCACTTACTGCAAATGAAACCCCCACAGGTCTGCGAATCCATTTGGGTGGCTTTTTTAATGGTGGAATCAAGGTGGTCTGAGCTACTTGCTCTGGCACTTGCAGAGGAGGAAGGATCTGTCCTGTGCCAAAGGGATCGAGGTTGTTGAAGGAGGAAGAGATCTAGAATCAGATGGAGAAAGAAATAAGATATAATTCAATTCCTCTCTGTAGGGAGTAAGGACAAAAAAATACTGCTTCGTAATTAGTTACTTCCCTCACTGATGAAAAAAGCCTACTACGGCACCTCTTCCTGGAATAGCACCTGGCCTCTAAGTGAGAGAAATGGTATTTCCAAACAGTTACAGAAATTATTTCTCAAGAAAGCTTCACCTTGTAATTTTTCCTTAGCAAGATGCAAATTCCCTAACAAACACTGCCTGGCCTAGCACCCAGCTCATAAACATAGGAGTTACAAAATTACTTGTTTTATGCAAGACAGTGACAACATATAGTCAAAAGTTGTCCAACTTATTTCTTGTTTTGCTCACAAAGGAATGCTGACTCCCTTTCTGTTGCTGGGGTCTTTCAAATGGGTTAGTTTTAAGGACTGTCCCAAGCTTTTATAGCTTAGATGAGGCTGGTGAAATAATCTCTCCAGACTTTCTTGCCTAGACAGGAGTGTCAAAAGTGGCCTCTGATCTGGATTTCTGACATTTGTGAAGTCAGTGACCATACATACAATACTGTTCATGAGCATTCTTAATTTTTAACATTGTTGGCGTAGATTTGTTGTTTGCTAAAGATAACCCTGTTCAAGTTTGAACTGGACCATAGTGCATAGCTCCAAAATAGCGCTGACTAGCATACCTGAAAAGAAGCAACACAAGGCTCATCAAGCTAAGGTTGCCAAACAAAGAATCACAGACAAGATCTACATGTTTTATCTTTCAAATCTTTCTTGAGGGGAAACCAATTTCAAAGAATGACAGCTTATACCTAACAGATCAATCACCCTAAACCTTCAAAAAAATAAAATACAGGACGAGGGTACCAGTAACATCAACCACCAGGTCTTCAACAGGGTTTCTGTCTTGATACCATGGAATCCAGAGGAAAGAGACCTTTTAGTCATGAACTCCCTGACTCCACAATTGTCATTATCTCCTCCTATTTTTGTTCTTACTTGTTATTCTATTTATCTAGGAGTTATTCTACCCTACTGTTCTCCAATTTTGAAGAGTTGAAGTGTGGTGCATGCACATGAAGAATGCACAGAAAGAAAATTCTCCATGAGTTAAATAAATCCTTAATCTCCTAAGGCTGTTGCTTGATAAAGTATTTTATTTCTCTTGCAAATCCTATGAAACTGAACTCAGTCAACTGCAAATGACTATATAATGACTATATAAGCCAGCTCATACGTATTCTCTTAAAATCTGTATTGTAAGGCATTTGTTGGCTGGGAGAGAGGGAAGGAATTAAAAGACTAGACACCAGATTAAAACTAAAATTTTAGACATTACTGACATTTAATCTGTTCAGAGTTTGCCCATCTATTAATTGGTTAAGTAATGGGTCTCAGTATCAAAATATTAACATGCTCAAAGTTATAGTCAATTGACTTCAGGAAAATTGCTAGTAGTGGCTTATAAGCTACTTTTTAAGATTCTCTTCTGACCTAATAAAGAATAACATGTTATATTAATTAGTATCAATGTATTTAATTTTAACCTAATGACAAGACAAGCTTGTTGCTCTAACAGGCATGCTGCTTTATTTCTAGTCTAGTAGTAATAACCATAAAATATATATAACATCAAAACTACACTTGATCTTGGTTCTCTTCACTCACTTCAATGAATTTTACAAGAAATACTGAGACACTTTTGTCAAGAAGCAATGTAGTCCCTTTGGGACTTGGTGGATATTAAGCCCCCCCACACCATAGTTCCCACACCATACAGCTATATGTTGTGGTGGGTGGGACAGAATGCATCACTTAAAAACCATACTGTTACACACGTGCGCTTCCAACACTCTCTGAAGTCAGGTGAGTAATTGCCAATCTGTCAAGCCACAACATGTTCACAGGACTTTACCTTGTCAGCCTGTGTCTTCTGCTGAGCTTCTAAGTTCCCACCCATAACAGAATAAATGTTGATCCACCCATCGAAAGTGGCAGCAGAGAAGACTGAAGGATTCCTAGGACACCACTGGACATCAAAGCACCACTGACTGCGAATGGGCAGCTCGTAAACCACCTATCGCAGAAAGAGAGAAGGCAGAAGCACAACACGAATAGCCCCCTGGTTCCCCAAATTACTTGCCCACAGCAAATAGGTCACACTTTATTTATATATGACTATTGTATACAAGTCCCTTACTTTTTCTTCTTGAAGGATGCATTGCAACCAAGTTATAGCACATTGAGCCCAAACAACAGAAAGCCACAGAAAGCTGCTATACCACAGGATTCTGATTGTAGAACAAAATGCAAAAGCAACAAGTCAGTACTGTTGCACCTGCTGTTAACCAGGGGAGACACACCAGAAAACAACACAAGAAAACCAGAAGCCAAAGGGCAAGAAGGTGTCATGAGCAAGAACATGTTAACAGAAAGACTAGTCTGGAATAACAAATTTGACAAGGAAAATAAAAGCCTACAGAAAAAAAGTAGAACCATGAAAAAGGGCTGTAGCTGCAGATGAACTATGAAGGATATTGTAGCCAACAAGTTTCTGGACTAGCACTCAAAAATCCAAAGTTCAATTCATGGCCCAGTCACAGACTTCCTGCCTGATGTTGGGCAACTCACTAATACAACCTTGACTTTCAACCTCGTTTGTAAAATGAGGGTATTTCCTTTATGCCTCACAGGCACAAAGCACAGAGAATCACAGCTTCCTTCTCTGTGGGAACATGATCTGTGCTTTCTGTTCCCAGGTACAAAAACTTGTATTTTCTTATATTAAAATCTGGATTGCTAAATTAAAAAACAAACAAACAAACCCCAAACACCAAAAAAGGACCAAAAAACCCCCCCAAATATCCCCCCAAAACAAAGAAACCAACCCTTCCCCTAAACTCACCAGATCAGCCATTCTGTATAACTGTACTGTCCTTACTATTGAACACCGTCCCAATTTTTGTATCACCTGAAAATTTTCTGTTCATTGGTACCAAGTCAAGAACAGCTCCCTAGCAATAGTTTGTGCAAATGTTGAATTTGGACTCTGCAAATCTACAGCAGCATACATAAAGATGAGCCAGCTGCGATAATTTTTTTTTTTTTTGCTGTTAAAATACAGTGAAAAGACTTTAGTAAAAAGTAGACTTCAGGAACATTTCAGAGTCTGATTCTCTTCTAACCACTAGACATCTGTACAGAGTGAGCATCAAATCCCATGAAACCACAACAGCAGCATTTCATGCATTTTATGAAAATGGATTAATTTTTTTCCATGTCTCCAAGGCAAAGGTGGTCAGCTACGTGAAATTGTCCCGTGAAATGAATCCAGCCTGAGGCTCCCAGCTGGACTTTGTTCAGTATTGTAGAGTCCTTTCCCCACAATATGATTAAGATCAACTACATGAATTTTGTTCAAAGTTCAAAATTCAGTTTTATCCAGAAATTTAGCATTGAATGAGTAGGTGTGCAGGAGTAGGAATTTTTTTGCACAGTCCTGTTTTAATTCAGGTGATGCCAAAATATTTCAAAGATGGTAATTTTGAGATACTTGACTAGATAAACACATACAAGCACTGTACTAAAGTTTACACACATTTAATTACATTGTTCCCTTCTCAATGACCCTAATAACTGCTCCTCATTCTCCTTCAATTTCCCCCCCCAAAAAAAACCTACTACCCTAGGAGAAAAAAGAAGAAGAAACAAATGGACACAGAGAAAGCTATATGTGTAAACATAGCAGGAGTAATCATAATTAGCTGAAAGTAAGTTTTAGTTAAAGCTTTCTTCCCTCTATGATCTCTGGATGCAGATATATCAGAGAAAATCTCTGCTTCTGTCGTTTTCAGTCTGGATATGGACAACACTTTCATTCACTCCAGACAGGAATAGTACAGCAGACATACTGGAGGAAATTACATTGGCACTCCACAGGGATACAGAAATGGGACATGCATATAGCATAGCACACAACTCTGTATAAAGCAGACCATGTGTACTTATAGCTGTGGTTATGTACCTCCCCCATACTTGGGTTCCAGCACAAGATCCGGTTGTCTTTGGCGCTACTCAACAGTAGTTCAGGGTCAGCCTGGCACCAAGAGACAGAGAGAACTCCCCTAAAATAGATCAGAAAGAAACCAGTCATATTTTATACCCAGTCCACTCTCCCACCGTGTCACCAAGAAAGCAGAAATGCTGCTTAATCTCAGAAATGCTAGTTGTCATCTCTACCTTCAACCAGATTCATCTATGAAACAAAGCAGGCCTGGCAAAAAAATCATAGTTCTCCTAAGTCCAGTCTCCCAGATGTCTGCCTTTTAAAGATGGAGATCCTTGAAAAAGCAACACAACAAGCAGGCCCTCACCTTGTGTGCCCTTCCAGCTGGCTCAAAGGAGAGGTAGCAAAACGTAAGTCCCATATTTGGATCACTGGCAAGCGGTCATCCTCAGAGGAAAGGACTAGCTGGGTTGCAACTTCTGGATGCCAGGCCATTCCTGAGCAATGCATCTAGGGACAAAAATAGCATAAGCTGAAAATTCAGTAAAGCAAGCTGGCAATAGCACAAATGGCCCAGAGCCATGTAATTCTGCATTTAACTGCCTTGAATGCTTGACATAAAGCAAGTCTAGCAATGTCTTGCTGTGGAAAGCAAGTATTTCTACCTTCTCTATGCAGCAAAAAAACCTACTAACCATACACAAGTTGAAGGACTAGTTCAAAGTTCATCTAGGAAGACAGCTGCAATTAAAATGCAGGAGATTTCTCATAAATGAGCTGTGAACATAGAAACTGAATATGAGGGTGCCCTAATTTTAGGAACAGCTAGAGGTCTTGTTTCTCCATTTCATTAGAGAAAAAAAAAAAAAAAAAAAGAGGTGCTTCACTACTACAGCTCCAAGAGAACCAGCCCCAACAGCTCCCACAATGAAAACACTTGATCTCAAAGAGCATGCGCCACTGCTTTGCAGTCACACGTGACGTGTTGTAAGCTAGTCAGAATCAGTGTCTTTCCTTCACTCACTCTGTTGCTGTGGTCACTGACTTTGATGATAGGCTCATTCTTCCTGAGGTCCCAAACCACAGCCTTGCCACTGGGGTGAGCAGAGGACAGGATATGCTGCACTTGCCGATTCCAGGACACCACACTGATGTCTTCATGAGGCTGCCAAGATAGGAAAAGGCCACACATCCGTTATTCCCATGTTGAGAGAACACTAATCACAGGATTCTGTCACTAGCTAGGGTTTTATATAGACTCCTCTCTTCAATCACTGATCAACTAACTGGAAATAGCAGCACTGACCAGAAAGACTAGGGAGCATGGAAAGTCCTTTACTCAGAATGTAGAGTGGACAGTCAAGTTCTGTGGGGGAATGTCACCTGGAAAAGCACCTTTGCATTTTGGGAGCATTTGGATTCTGCATTGGCCAAATGAGTCATAAATCAATTCTCAGAACTTCTACCCTAACTCCTGTGATGAACTTAAACAGAAAGATGACCTTGTGCAACATTTCAGGAGTGCAGTGAGATGGAAAATGATGAAGCATTCAAGGCTAATTGCTGTTACTGTATCTAGCGCAATGCAGGAGATAGGCAAGGAAACAAATGGGAGGCTTACTGGAGATAAAACTTGGCCTGCTTGTATGCAAGTTTACTACGATTTTTTTCACTTTCAGTTGATTGCCCTGAATAATGTAATCAGCATCAGAAGCTTCTTCCTCTTCAAACTCAGGAAACATTATCTGGGAGTAATAGCCAAGATATGTTAAATGGCTCACCAACTCTGCTAGGGATATTACTTTCATGAGATATGAAAAGCTTCAGCTGAAGCCTGAAGTAAATTTATTCCTCAGAGAAGATCCAATAAGCCTTCTTAATCCACCACACATGCCCTAGCTGGATCACAAGATAAACTGGTCAGTTACTTGATTCAAATCACCAAAGAGCTTACCCATCCATGCAAAGTGCATCCCTCCAGAGCTCGCCAGCCTACCTGCCCTCCTCTTATAACACTCCTTCCACTTCCCCAAAATGAAGCTGATCAGTTATGATTCATCTTCTCCTGAGAGACATCAAGGTCATTCCCACACACTCACATCTTTTTGCCTTGCCTATTGAGATATAAAACCGCAGGAGTATTGTGCAGAGGAAAACTCATTTACCTGTGATTTAGCCCCTGGAGTCATAGGCACACTGAAGTTATTCAAGTCCCAGATGAAAATTTCAGAATCATTGGCTCCAGAAGCTAAGAGGTTACTCTGCAGAAAAAAGAAAAGCTCAGCTGAGTTTCACAGGGAAAGAGGATGGATTTCTTAAAAATCACAGAATCATAGAAGGGTTTGGGTTGGAAGGGACCTTAAAGATCATCCAGTTCCACCTCCTCTGTCATGGGCAGGGACACTCTCGACTAGACCACGTTGCCCGAAGCCTCATCCAACCTGGCCTTGAACACATCCAGGGATGGGGCATCCACAGCTTCTCTGGGCAACCTGTTCCAGTGCCTCACCACCCTCACAGTGAAGAGCTTCTTCCTCGTATCTAAACTAAATTTACCCTCCTTCAGCTTAAGGCCATTCATTAGCCCTTGTCCTATTACTACATGCCCTCTGGCTTTCTTGTAGACCCCCTCTAGGTAATGGAAGGTGCTATAAGGTCTTCCCAGAGCCTTCTCTTTCTCATGCTTAATAAATGTAATAAATGTAAGCAAAAAATCCAAAAGCTTCCGAAGTCAGATAACAGCTGCATTTCACAGCCACAGGTAAGCAAAAAGATACTAACTGGATTATAAACCAAGTACATTTCTGGCCTCCGTGCCTTGAGCTGTACCATGGTACAGACCTCTAAAATTTGTCTAGCAAGCTACATGTGCAGGTGACTGGTGTTACTCATCATGAAACTCTGCCACAGGCCTGGAAGCCGCTGTCACTGGCCAGCATCCCGGCATCTTGCCCTGCATCCCAGCACCAAGGACGTTTCTTCTGAGAAGACCCAGGCTTCCCACAAGGGTCTGCAGACATCTTTCAATTTGCCTTTGTGCTACCACAAGAACTTGTGTTCTGTTCACTGCTCACTCATGTTGCAGCCCCTTCAAGTGTGATCAGGGCCCCACTGAATCAGAAAACAACTGAACGAATAAAAAAAAGTTCTGATTTCAAATGGATAATGGTCTAACATGTAACAATATTACAAGACGTGTTTTTACAGAGAAGTGAGAGACTTGATCAAGGTCACAGGGGAGTTCAGTGGCAAAGCTGAGCCCCAAATCAGTCTTGTGTCACAACTACCATGCCTCTTCCGGGTTAAAAACTGTTCCTTCAATTTATACATCTCTATACACAAGGGGAAAATTTTTTTAGTATGGAGGTTAACCTTCATTTGCTTATAAGTATCTCAATGTTGTCTACCTGGAAAGGGTTGAAGTCAAGAGCTCGAACAGGACCTGAATGCTTCTCTGTCTGCCCAATTACAGGCTCACTCTTTGAGGCCAAGATGCGGTGCACACTGTACATTGTCAGTACACCATTATCCCCTCCACCAATGATCACTCCGGAGGACTCTGGGGACCCATTTCCAAAGTTACCCCAGATCAGCTTATGAAACCTAAAAAAGAAGATGATAAAGTTGGCATAGGCCACAATATTTGGTGGAAGTCAAGACACCCTCTGCATTACCAAAAACCACCTCTGTGTTCCAACCTATCAATCATAACCATCAGTCTGAACCTTAAAATAACCATTTCCCTTTGAAGATGACCGTGGCTCTTACATGGAAAAAAAGAAGTAAGCTTCCTTCCAAAGACTTTTAAAGGGAACTTACAAAGGAAGTAAGCCCCCTCTTTTCTCCCCTTAAAACATTTAGGACCTCATATGGGATTTGCTGAGTGAACTCCTCTAACCTCTACACTACATAGAAAATTAAATTACAGGACTATATGCCTTCTTTTCCAGAGCAATTATTTGAAAAACATGTTTACTCAATGTAAAAGCTGCTAGTTACAAATCAAGGCTGTGTTTTACGCTGGGTGCAAATGTCATCCACGCTGATGAGCATAAGAAATCACCTTGTCTTAAAAAGCTCTTCATCTAGTCTCTTTATTGCAAATCATCAGCCCCAGCAAATTCTCATGATATAGAATGACTCTCCTGATTGACTACCATGTAAGTCCTTTCTGACTTCTCCAATGGTCCAACTGCTGCACTTTTACACCCAACAAGATTTGTGTCAACAAGAATGTTCAATTCTTCAAGACAGAGGTCAACTGATCCAAAAGATCACTTTATACCCCCCAAAATATGATGTCGTCCTCTCCTTTCTTGTACCAGAAAAGCCCTTTTCAGTGCCACTGATTGACATGTCAGTATGAGTCTCTAGTACCTGTTTGAGGCAGGAAGTGTTCCTTTCTGCTTCATGTCCAGGGAGGGATCCCTGAAGTCAACCTCAAATATTTCCAAGGTGGCATTTGTACTGAAGGATGCATCCAGTTGTTGGGCAGATGTTCCTAGCAGAAATACAAAGGTGAAACAAGTGGGCACTTTTTTCAAGAGAACAAGATACAAAAAGAGCAGGGCATTGGAAATCTTCATAAGTTGGAAATTCTTCATAGTCAACACAATCTTGGTTGTGCCTGTTCAAGGAAAGGACATGCTTGAATACCTCAGAATGAGGAACCAACAATTCTGAAAAATATTTTGAAAGAAATTAGAACTTCTTCAAGAAATTCTGAGCACCAGGGTTAGTGTTGAGCAAATGTCTTTCTCTCTTGGAATAAATATAATTCATATACTCTCTGCCAAGCAGCCACAGCTTCTGATATTAAGTCCTTATCTAAATTACAAATGCAGTCACATCATGAAACCCTGCTACAAGTATGATCCCAAACACTTCTGTATACTGCTCCTCAATCATGACCATATGTCTTGATCAACCCTTCTAAACCTGGTCTACAGCAAAAGTTCTTCAACCTTAGCCAACTGAACACTCCCCAATGACCCACAGACAGCTAGCAGTTACACAGTGGTGGCTTCCTTCCTTCTCCTTAGCTTACAAGATAAAACCTAAAAATAGATTTAACATTGCCTAATGGGACACTGCCAGGCAAATAGTCACCCAGTTACCACAGAGGTGCTTTGTAACTGCCTATGGCATGGAAAGTGCCCAAGAGACTATTAAAAAGCAGTACAAATTATGAAACTATGTAGTTTCTGATCTAAAGCAGACTGAAACCAAGACCTTTGGTCCAACCAAAAGTCTGTCCTTATTAGAGAAACACAAGATAGACCATCTACCCCAAGAATTTCACTTTTAAGGCAACAGACAAACTTTTTTAAGGTGAAGAGATTTCTATTATTTTATTGTCAAACCATATGATAATGTCTGAAGACAAACAAAGTAAAAATGAGCTCAAATGAACATAATTAGAACGAACTTTTTTTCCCTCCCACAGACGTATTAAGTAGGTAACCTTATTTTGTTTTAATTTTTATAGCAAGCAGGTGCTGAAGTTCATACAGACTTAATTAGAAGTTAGATCCAAAAAGCCATGTATTCACCCCTTGAAAAAAATCACTGGCCTTTAAGGTATCAAAGCTGGGCATGCAAATAATCCTCTACAGTTCACTTAAAAGAAAAAAAAATTAAGGCTGTAATGTTTTCAGTGTATTGCTCTTCCAGAGATCATTAAGGTGGGAATTGTTGAAAGTTAAAGCCAGTGCAACTCTATATAAAATCTGTGACTCATACTTTAATTCTGACAAATTGTAAAGAACTTTACCTGTTGCTAGATAAATGGGGTGGTTGTTTGCTGGACTCCATGCCTGGACAGCTGTTCGCTCAATTTCCTTTAGCTTCATTTTCTAGGCTCTAGAAGAAATTTCACACATTGGTTAGACTAGCCAATAAAGTCAACATTAAAATAATCACACCAGTAACAAAATATCCCTCTTATGAACAACTTGCTCTCAATAGAGAGAAGTTACTTGTTACTTCCCGAGGTAGAGAATAGTTTCACAGGAATGAATTCATGAAAAAAACCTGCAAACAATCCCAGCTGTCTGATCCCAGATTTTCTTTCATATACAGCTCTCTTTCATATACCCCAATTACATGAGAGATTCAGTAAAAGGAAAGGGATCTAAATTAAACAACACACTCAAGTCTCCAGTCCAGGCTGGTTTAAATCAGCTGCAGAAATTAATTTAAACAAATGTATTTGCAAAGCAGTAGTTGCTCTCTTTGAACAAGCTGATGTCAGTATATACATAGGCAGAAAGGGAGCAGAAGGAATCTCAGGGCAGGCTAAATTCCAAGCAGAAAAGTGACGTGGCAACAGAAAACAAAGTGCAATGCTATCAAACGCCAATTCAGTTAATGTACTTTGTTCTTGTTCCTCTGAGAGGTGAAAGGAAAGAATTCATTTGACTTTCTGCTTGAGCTTGTAAATGGCAGAAGGTGAGAAGAAGCGATCCAGAAGTAACTACTGGGTTTCAATCTCAGCTCTGACAACTCTTTTTATTTACTCTGCATAGATCAACTGACACCTGTGAAATGGTAACACAACTTCCCCACGTCACTGGAGAGAGATTAGTTGGACAATAATGTAGCAGGATAATTGAAAGTCAAACAACAGCAGGCAGCCAGAAGGTTGCAAAACTGAATATAAATACAAATTATTGTTCCATGTACAATCCTGTTCTTGCTGAGGAGAAAGCATCCAGCACCTCTCCATCCCAGACTATGCCCAGGCCTTCTAGGCATGTCAGCAACATCAGTGATGTTGCGGACATACTATTCACAGGCTCACGGGGTCACTCTCACGAGCAGTTCCTAAACCTTTCAAGCCTGGCTGCAGCGCAGTCTTTTAACTCTAGCTAAACAGATCTGCTAACTATGCACTCAGATGATATCATGCCAAATAAAGTAAAACTGTCAACAGGCAGTGCAGCAAAACACTCTGCATCTTGCCAGCTCACTGTGAGTTCATAAAGGTAGCTTGCTGTGGCCAGCCCACTGTCAGGCCACACCATCCCAAAAAAACCCAAACCAGTTCTGAAAAAGCCTTCCATCATCTTGTGGCTTATATGAAGCTATGGCCTTCTGAGGCCCACACAAAGGGAAACCTGGTCAGCATTGCTTCTTGAGCTTGGACCTCCTGGCTAGTAACTCCACACTCTTTTAGGGTTTCTTCACTCTAAAGAGTGGCTCAATATCAACAGAACAACTGTAGAGGTGCTGGATCGCAGGTATTGAACAGGTACACTGTGTCCCTGGTCTTCAAGGCAAAGCAGCAGCAGTGCCAACAGACTTGAGAATGCCCACAGGAGATGCCCAAGAAACCAAAATCACAGTATCACACCATCTCTTAAGCACCTCCTATCAGTTCTGCTCCACTGCAGCTGAGGTTCTGCAGGGATGCAGCAGCACCTCCTCCTTAAATCAGTGGGCTCTGAGTTTGGAAGGAAAAAAAGCCGGATTTGAGTCTTAGTCTTAGAGAAGCGATCCTCCTATACACTGTGCACGTCTGTATCCAGGACAGGACTCAACGATCCTTAGAGCACGAAAAAGCCCTTCTTTAGCAACCTCTTGTGGCCGCCTGAGAAAAATTCACAAGCATCAGACTTCCACACGAGAATTTTTGGGGAGAGATTGCCGCCTGCTGTCATCTCCCAGTATAGCATCTAAGACTTCTGAGAAAGCTCATGCTTTTCTCAGGACCTCTAATTAATTAATCATGACAATTCCTCCTCCTCCTCCAGACATCCGATTACAGACCTAACGTATTAGCGAACCTCAGCCCCAGCGGGAGTCACAGGACAGAAGCAGCGTTTCCCCACAGCCTCCTCCGGCGGTGGTTTCCCGCACAGTGCCCTTAAAAGGCAACAGTGTCTGCAAAGCAAAACTCGGCAGGTCAGAGCGCTCCCCACCACCGGGAACAGTGAAAAGTAAAAGCACGTGTTCTCAAATCATGACGGACCACGCAAACAATGCTGACAGAGGCAAAAATTCCTCACCTACACTAACTTGAAATACTTGTGGCTTGGAATACATCCTAAAAGACTGTGGTGGTTGTATCAGCTAATTGAACCTCACAGCTGCCCTGATAATCATCCCTGGTATCACTCTAGTGAGGCCTTCTCTCTCTTGCACCACCCAAATACCATCAATCAGAAATCCCCTCCTACTGACTTTCCCAATCCTCCTCCAGCAACTGGGCATCCAACCATTCTGCATTGAACAGTTCCTGCTAATACTGGGCTTCCAGCACAGCACACAAAGGAGCTGATAGCCTGATCCCCCTTAGGTTAACGTGAGAATTGGACAGAAGAGACTTGTCCAAGGTCACCCAGGTGACAAGCAGCCACCCTAAGAATTGAAAGAGGCCTCTCAGCCATGACACAATGGTTAAGACAAACTGACCTAGAGTCCCCACATCCCAGCATCGATTTAAAGTCTTTGTACTTCTCCTTCCCTTTGCATTGCTCTGACACTCTCCTTTCACAGCTCCCCAACACCTTACAGCCAGGCTGTTCTCATAAGTGCTTATTATAAACCCTGATTACAGAGGGCAGAAGGCACAGAGACACTAATCTCAGCTAATCATTGGTGTTTGCAAGGCGGGGTTGTTGCCAGGCAGGGCTCAGCATATTCCTCCATGACAGCTCCCATGGTATATAAAGAAACTTCTTGTGCCCTGAGCACTTTGAAAAGCTATTGCCAAGTGCACAGCACTGCCCAGATGGGAGTGCCTATACAGGTATCTAGTCAGCTCACTCCGCACAACAGCATGACGCTGTACGACAGTGAAAAAAAGGGAAGGTCTAGAAAGCAAGCATTGTCCTCGGCCACCGGGTGTCACAAAATAGGCCCTTGGCTTCGCCAGAGGCCTCCCCGCGGCCCAGGTCAACCAGCCTAGCTCCTCACAGGCGCTCCCCACCTGCCGCTGCCCAGAAGCCGCCCCCCCGGCAAAGGGGAAGCAAGCTCCGAGGCTCCCGGGGCAGAGGAGTAGGGACGGAGCCACGGGACCTGGGGATGGAGCTGGCACAGCGACACCGGGGCGGGCAGGGCAGCAAAGCAGGCCTGGGTCGCGGGCAAATGGGGTCGCGGGGCCCAGCCCCGGGGCGCGGCAGGGCAGGGGCGCCGCGGTCGGGGCTGGGCCGGCCCGGGGGCGGCTCCCGGGCCCCTGCCCCCGGCGGCGGGGCTGAGGGGCGCGAGGGCCGGAGCAGGAGCAGCCGCTCGCGTCGGGCTGAGCGGAGCGGAGCAGGAGGAGGGAGAGAGAGGCGGGCGGCGGCCCTTACCGGCTCGCTGGCCGTCCCCACCGCGCCGCCGACCCGAGCCCGAACAGCTCCCACAGCTAAGCCCTCGCGACGGTGGCCGCCGGGAGCCGAAAAGCGCCCGCTCGCGAAGCACCGCCCGTGACCCCGCCCCCGCGACGCCGGAGGGAGCGCGCGCCGCCTGTCTCGCCGCGCCTGCGCAGACAGCAGCCTCAGGGGGCGGTGGGAGCCGTCACCGCTCCGCTACCGGCATCGGGGCCGCCGCGCAGGGCGGGAGCCCGTTCTCTTGGGGAATTTGGCCACTACCGCCCTCCGGGTGTGTCCCGAAAGTGTGTGTGGGGTGTGCTTTCAGCTCTCCTGACCAGGTGCGGGGTGTCTCCTCCTCAGCCGCGGCACAATGACCGGGGAGGGCCTCAGCACGGGGCTCCCAAGCCAAGAGGCTCTCGGGCACCTTTTCTGGTTTTAATGTACTTGGATTTGCTCCATCCGCTACTCTGAAACGGTTCATGCTGTAGGCCAAGAAGGACCATAGCTGGGGCCTGCTGCCTCTGAAGTCACCCTTTCCCAGAAGGGCTTTGCCTCAGCAACAGATTTAAGCCTTCCCAAGAGGGCATGCAGAAGGAAGGGTGCACAGCTTAGGAATATATTTTCCTAAAAGCATTTTAGTTGCCGGGGTGGGGGGGGGATAAAAAAGCATACGAACCCAGATCTCTTTCCCTCACCTCTCTGTTTTGAGAAAAATTGCCTACACTAAAAACCCCATTTTTAAGGATTTCTGAGCCATGTTCTCTGCCCCACCCATTATGCCTTCCTCACAAAGACGCACATCATTAAATTACTGGTTAGATACAGACCAGGTGTGAAACTCCCCAAAGGAGGAGGCAGCAAACAGTGCTGGGGCAGGGCAGCCATGTGATGTGCTGTGCAATAAGCTGGATAGGCCCTGCATAACACTTTGTAACAGAATTCAGTTTCAAGGTCCCCACAGCTCAAAAAATACTTTAGAAACCCTTCTGGGGTAAATAATAATCTGTAATTTAAAATTAAGCATTTCTGTAACTAGAAGAGAAGGTGACAGCTTGCAAAAGCCAGGAGGAATGGCGATTGTTCAGCACCTCCAAAGAGGTTAGTTGTATTTACACACACGTTATGTCCTCACATTCAATCACATCATCCCCTTCAACGTACACCCTTACAGAAATCCCTATGCAGAGATCAAGCTAACTATCCTTTAGAATCTGAGGTTAAAAATCTTTATAGATTGAAAAAATCATGAATCACTATCTACAAATACCTGCTTCTCTTAAAGCACAAAACTATGAGTCATGACAGGGTGTTGACAGCATCCAGCCTATAGGAAGCACCCAGGAGAGCCCAAGCCCTTAGCCTTCTGTCATCACCTACTCCTGCAGCCAAGCAGCAGGGTATAAGCCCTAGCACAGGGCAGCTGAGAAAACTTTCACTGTAAATCAGTACTGAAGGTACCACTGCCTCCAGTAACACGGGGGAAAAAACCCTTATGTTAAGGGAAGAGTGGAGCTGGAAAAATCTAGGAGCTTCATAAAATTGTATAACTGCTGATGACGCCATAGGAGGCCCTAGACTAGTGGTTTGCAGAAACAGGTCAGACATAACTCCAACCCTAGTGGATGAGCTTGGACCATACAGGAGAAACTTGGCATCTGTGCTCTTGGACCAAAGCCCAGGCACAGCAGAACAGGTCTGGCCAAAGCTGGACTTGCTCATCAGCCTTTTCGTACCGCTGCTCTCCACAGCTCTGCTGTCAGCATCAGGCCATACACTGCAAGGCTCTGTGCCTCACTAGTGCTTCCTACTGGTTGTGCAAGCTTCACTTCAGGAGTAACCAAACCAGGAAGAGCTCAAAGCCAAATCCCCGTAAGGACAGACAGTTATCCAGACAGCAGGAGACTCCCAAGCACTGGCCACTGTGGTTCTGCCTGTCATTTCACATTACATGATGACAGTTGTTCAACTCCAAGCAGCACCTGGAGTAAGCCACTTGGTAATAGGCAGTATTGCCACAAACAGGCTTAGCTACGGAATGTTTGTGCACAAGGTACATAAACTAGCAGCAGTCCCAGGACTGCACTCAGAACTTTGCCCCACAGATACCAGCCCATTTAGAAAAATGGCAAAGGTCATTCAGTTTCATCAGCCATCATTCAGCCTTCTCAAACCAATGGAAGACAACTAGCACAGTGGGTATCATCGATATATTTCACTGCAGTTAGTGGCTGAAAGTTGAAGAACAAGTGTTAACACACGCCACAGTGAACACTAGAGAAGATGACATCCCCAGCAGAGCTGATGCAGGAGAAACACAGCACTTCTGACAGCTTTCAGATTTCATAGTGCGTCACCACTGGTGGCTCTTTATTGGGGTCTCCACCTTTCTCCAGATACAGGTCATTGAAGGGATACTGCTTCGGTCCCTACAAGGAGAGATAGTGGCAAATTCACCAAGCAAATTAAGGGATAACAGGAAAATGTCTCATCCCATCCCACCCCACCCAAATCAAGGCTTGTCATTTACAACTAAAATTTATATTTCTTAAGTTCTTCAGCAGGGATATTAGAGTACAAGAGAAGTAAATTCAGAGATAGAGTTCTTTGTACAAATCCATGTCCTTTAACAGTAACATCAAGGTGGTCTTGCATTTAATCTTGACCAAAAGTTCATCTTGCAACATGAGGATAACATATTGCAAAAGCTGTTTGTGTATTCAGACGTATTTTTCAGAAGTACATTCCAAATGACCCAGATCATTATATAACTAAAAACACGGGGCAAGAGAAGAGATAAAGCATCTCCCTTGTGCAGATGCACACAGGGGAGGAGACCACCTAGACCAAAGAAGGGATACTGTAAGAAGTATAACTTAAAATTAGTTCTCTACAAGCAGGCACTGCTCACTACAAAGCAGAACCTGTGGGCTGAGCCAAGCCATTCAACAGAACAACTCAGGCTGGATGAGGCCACAGGACACCCGTTGGCCCATCCCTTGCCAGCAGCAGAGTTTTGCATTCCCACCCATCACTCAGCTTCAGCAAAGCCGCTCTTCTACACATCGGCGGTGACAAGAGACACAGCTACTTTTATTCCCTTTACCCAAGGGTGTCACTCACCACAGGCCTGTAAGATGGATAGATCTCTCCAAGACCAAACATGATCAGCATGGTACTCAAAAAGACAAGGAAGTGTTTGCGCATGGTGTGCCAGGGAACTGGAGTGGGAGATGTATCAACGCGGTTCCGAATATACATGTCAAAGTCCCAGTGCATCTAAAGAACAAAGGAAAATGGCTGCACATTTATCAACGGTGCTCAAGCTGCTTCTATCAAGGGAAGAAGTGCTTTACAACATTCACAAAACTGCCAGAAGCAGATTTATGCCCATCTCACAAGTGGGGATAAAGCCACGAAGGAGATAAGTGATCTACCTGCAGTCACAGCAAGTTGTCACTTACATAACTCAGGACTCCAAATTCCATCCTATGTTTATACCAGACAATATGCTTAAATATAGGATAGCAGCAGCTTGTATTATATACATAATCACTCCACCTTAAATTTGTCCCCCAGCACTGTTGAAAAGTCATGGTATGAATCAGTACCCTCATTTATGGAAGTTCAGTCACACACCTCAACAGATATATTATTTCAAACAAAGAAGGAATACCTGCCACATGGAAGCTGGCTTCTCAAAACAGGTAGAGCACCTGCCACTGTGACTCCATGACAAGAGCAGGGCTGGTAGCAAGATAATGCCCTTCCTGATTAAAGCAGAAGGGCATTTAAGCTTCTGCCTCAAATTATATATAGGGAAGTCCTAAGCATGTTCTGCTTATAGTCCCCTTTCACATTAATGAAAGCAGAGAACTCATTAATTTGCAGCTCAAGTCCTGCCTCTAGCTCCCCAGCTTTCCCCTGTGCACACAGGGCCATTTGTTATCAAACCCAGAGCACCAGACTGAGCAGAATTCTACTGCCTAAACAGAGGCATCTGCTGACACCTGAGACACAGCAATATATTCTACCTGCAAGGGTACCTACACAAGCCTTCCTGTACCAAGCACCACCACAACACAGAATCACCACAGGTTTTTTCATGTGCTTCTACAGTCATTAAAACAAACACTTTAAATTTTACCGTGGTACACATGCTACGATGCTCTTGCATGTTTATACTATGATGTATTACATACACATGCTCACATAATCTCTGCTTTCATTAAGAAGAGCTCAAGTCAATTACCAAGTTCAGTAACCACAGTTAGACTGCAGTCATTCACAGAAAGACCATGCACTAACCGAAGTTTCTCCTTTACAAGGAGTTTGAGGAACTTAAATTTTGGAAGTCAACGCAGATGCTCTATTCATCCATTTCTCTTAATGATATCTTGCAAAATTTCTTCAGAGAAAACCTCTTTATATATATACTATCCCAAAACAACCCTGAAGTAATAAAGCAGCAGTAGTTACTTCCATTGTACTAAAAGGACTTTACTCAAATTATGGCTTCTTTGCTAAGTGATTCTGAACTAAGCTCTCATACTGAGTCACATCAGGCAAAGAAAATGGATGAGACTTTCCTATTCCTGCAGAAAAAATAAGCTTGTAAAGTTTCCCTCCTCATATGTAATAAGATGTTAACATTCCTCAGCACTTTCAAAATATTTACCCTGATGCCCACAGCCTAAGCTTCCCTCCAACTGACTGTCCCTGCTTGCACAGGCAACATACCTGCAGTTGATGATGCAATTACACAAAGAATTAAACAGAAAGCACTGACAAGATGCACACATTAGTATTTAGTAATGGTAGCATTACAATCATAATGAAAGGTGCTATTAACATCCCTACCGGCTCTCCCCAGTTATGCCTCATGTCCGGCTGGTCCCACTGGTACCAGGGGTCTCTCTCATGAAGCGACTTATCAGGGAGCTTGGGATAGTCACCATACCTGTGTGAAACAGAAAAATACCCAAACATACAAGAAATCTGTATTAACTTAAAAACATTTTGTGGGAGACACCATAGCATAGGCCTATGGAAATGGAAGACTTAAACATTACTTTGTTTTTATAGCTCCTATGTATACACATATTTTAAATGCATACATGCAACTAGCACAACAATCATCACCTCGATGCCAGTCATCGTAACAAATTGCATTCCTCAAAGTTGCCTTTTTAGGCTATACTAGCTGGAAGGAAATGCAAGCTTAAGTGAAATACAGAACCCTAGTTATCTAGCATTTTGCACATAGCAACATATTCCCCCACATTTATTCCAGAGATGGCTTTCAGTTCATCCCTCTTAGCCCTGCATTACAACGGCATATGAAGTCTCTCATACAGTATGTTATTCACACAGGCCTCCAACTCATTCCATTTGTTCCTGTTTTAAAATACTGGTGCGTGCCTTCAAATCTCTAAGCTCACAGCACAGCATCTCCAGCCATTCAACAGAGACTACCAGCCTGCCGGGAGGTGCTGGCCTTGGCCTGCTCCCCGGCTGCAGGGGCACAGAACCCCCCAGCTCACCCAAAGCCGTCGTCAGGGTAGGGCTCATAGTCTTCCACCCGCATATTGTACTTCTTTGCGGCAGCTGCCCGCTCCTCCGGTGTCCGGGGGTACGGCCCGGGCAGCAGGTCCTTGGACATCTCCGAGGCTGGCGGGAGAGCAACAAGGCAAGGGTGGGCACGGGCCCCGCCGGCAGCCGCAGCCAGGCCGGGGAGGTCGCGCCACCCTCACACCCCAGCCCCGGAGTCACTCGCCCACCGCCCCAAGGACACCCGCCCCGCCGCCGGCCGAGGTCCCCCCGCTTCCGTCTCCCTGCTCACCCGCCCGCGCCCCTGGAGGCGCCGCCGCAGCGGCCCGCGCCGCCCACAGCCGGGCGGCTGCCCGCTGCCAGAGGACACCGCGGAGCCCGGCCGCCGCCATTGCCGCCACCGCGCAGGCGCGGCCAACGGTAACCGGTAAGGACAGAAGAGCTCGGGGCAAGAACGTACGCGGGGTGGGGCTAGAAGGGGTGGGGCTAGATCGGGGGCGGGGCGACCCCCGCCACCGCCCGCGCTGTAGAGTACAAACACCCCGTGCACGGCATTAATTAATCATCCGCCGTTATTATAATATTGACATAGGAGCTCATGGACAGAAAGGGCACCGGAGTGGTATTTCGCTCTGGCTGTCATTGTCTGAAGCAGAGTAATGGGAATTTATGGCAGGTATTACCTCCCAGATGCGGGGCAGCCTCCTGCGGAGCAGCCAGGTCGATGCTCAGTCGGATCGATGCTGTAGCTGGCGGCATTATGCAAATTGCCTTCTCTCTATCAGTATCAATATTATTAAAGTTAATACCCGAATGTAATCGTCTTTTCTCTGTGGAGCCAGGGAGACATGAACAGCTGAAACGGCATGTTAATTTAGCGATGCTATTCTTCAAACGTAAGCGATGTATCATTGTAGATAAAATCGATATGAGCATTAAAGGATTTTGCAGTTTACTTCATTATGTAAACTCTGTGGTAGTTGAACTCATTTTCCTTCAGTTATTCACATCAGCCATAACGGGTAATGTCTCTATAACGATCTACATTATAAACCTTTGCAGATCAAAAACTATCATGGACAATTTGTCATTAAAGTCATTCCTTCTAATAACAACATTAATTGTAAACCCACTAATTGAATGAAGATAGTGATGAACCACAACAATATATCTGAGACACAGCGTGCCTGAGGCGGGGGCATTGTCACAGACTAGAACAGGATCCTTTCACTTATCCCAAAGAAGCACCTTATCATGTCGTTTTAGGGACGATGTCTTAATTCAGCCAACTCCCTTACAACCAAGTATGCAGTGAAGTTAGTCCGTCAATTAGTTATTTAATGAAGTTACTAACTCAGAGCCCAACCTTCCAGTGCAGAAGCTGCTGGCATTTTCCATGGAGCAGTGTTCAGTGCCCGTCCCCCCGTTTTGGGGGCTGTAGCGCCATGCTGGAAGTGGGGACCTCTGGCTCCTGGCTGCGCTGTTGGTCTGGGTGCAGACCTCGCTGCAGGCTCGGATCGGGGTCGGCTGCTCCCGACATCGGCTTTTCACCGCTGGGTATTTACTTTTTGGCTTGAGTCTTACACAGATGCGGCTCAAGCTTTCTGAGCACCCAAATATGTTTGCAAACACGTTGTAAAAACTTTTCTTAACTGGTACAGGAGTAGTGCTGTAGATTTAAAAGGTGACAGCACACTCCTCTTCCTAGAAACTAAGCACATTCAAAAATTTTGGAAGGACAGAGGAAAATAGATTGCATTATTCTCACGAAGGCAAAGCTCTACACAGCTACAACAGCAAATCCATCTACTGCAAAATGAAAACCTCTGAATGCCAGAGACCAACATTTTCTCAAGAGCTGAGGCTTCATTCATGTGGCACTCATTCTTGGGGCAGAGCAGTCATCATTCTTGCTGCTTCCAGATTAAAAGCAAAGTGTGTATTTTGTTTCATGTAATAAACACATGCTAAGAAAAAAAATCGATCGCTCCAGCCCTAGGCATGCAATTCATGAAATCTTGCTAAAACAATGTAGTCACACAATGTCCGTTCACAATCAAAAGGCAGATGTTAGTTATACCGAGCAGCGCGACATATTTTGTCTTGCGGCAAGTGTTAATTAAACTTCTAGTTTTGAGGCACAAAGCACAGCTGTACACGTAGATGGGCGGAGGACAACGGGCAGTTTGCTGTCCCCTCAGGGGCATGGCAGCGGAGCAGCTCCCGAAGAGCAGTGCTCGTGACCTGTCAGCAGCCGGAGACCTCGAGGGCAAGGGGCCGTCAGCCGAAAACTGGGAGGGTGGCACGGGGCCGAGCCCCGAGTGCCCACACACTGCTGTACAGCCGATTTCACGGAGTAAGCGAGGCCTTGTGGGCGCCTGGTCGCCATCTCAGGGCGCAGAGGCCTGCCTGCCATGGCGGCGGTGACCCATCCTCCCAGGGCCCGAGTCCCCCCTGCAACACAGTGAAGTGCGTTGGCGTCCCTGTCTTCACACACGAGCCATTCTGGTTTCTGTAGTGGGGTTTTCCCGGCGTGGACTTTCAGCTCCGCTGGTGTCCCAAACCTTTGGAAACGAAAACGCACGGGGGAGCAGACGCCTCCCCCAACCTCCCGCCGCGCGGGGGCGCAGCTCGCTGCCGCTCCCTCCTGCCCTCTCCATGGTGCCTCCCGCCTTCTCCCCTCGCTTCCGGTGTTGCCATGGGTGGGCAACTTCCGCTTCCGGCTTTCTAGTTCCGGGTTCTCCGGTGGAGGCGGCGATGGCGGCGGCCTCCTCCTCGGCGGCGGCTGCTGGCTGCCGGGAGGGCCCGGCGGCAGCGGCAGGTCCTGGCTGGAGCGACTCCCAGTTCCGTCGTTACTCTTTCGAGACGCGGCCCATCCCGCGGCTCAGCCACAGCGACCCCCGCGCCGAGGAGCTCATCGAGAACGAGGTGCGGTGGGCAACGGCGGCTCGACTCGGCCTGGCCCTGGGGCCGCGGCGAGGCCGGGGGGCTTGTGCTTCGCGGCGTGGGGGCTGCCAGCCCTGCCCGTCAGGCCGGGCAGAGCAGTGCCCGCAGAGCGGCTCGCAAAGTGCAAGGCTGTCCCGGGTCCCGGTGCCGTCCCGGGTGCGCTCACCTCCCCATCCCGGCTCTGTCCCTCTGGGCTACCGGGCTATCTGCCTTCTCCCCGCGCGGGCTTGGTTGTTGCCGCTGTCCTGTCCCTCTTACTTGTAGTGGACGTTTTTTTTTGGTCCCACGGTGCTGAGTTGTGAAACTTGCAGGAAACATTTGCTTTAAGTGCTTTGTTGTCTGGATGGAAATCGTGGAAATGTGTAAAACCATGGGTACGTGCTCGCTATTTTGTAAGTGAGAGCAGCCACAGATGCGCAGGTTGCCTTGCAATAGTAGCTCTTGTATTGGTTATGGACAAGTTCAGTCTAGTTTTGGTAAGATTGCTGGTTGTTTTGGGTTTTTTTAAAGAAAGCCTGCAAAAAGGGAAGCTGTGCATGCACAGCTGGGAAACACAGCAGCTGTCATTCTTGGTTTGGTTGGTTACTGTTTATAGTTGAGGAGATAGGTGATGTCCTTTGTTTTCCTTTTGTAGTGGTTCTGTTTTTGGTGTAGAAGAGATGGGGTAATCTCAGTTTTCCTGTGGCTGAAGGTTATCTGTGATCCTCTGAGAAGAGATGAGTGCTGTCTCTTTTTCTGGATTCAGAAGTAGCAGCATTTACCCCTTCTTAGCTGAGGCTGGAAGTGACCAGACAGAATCTATTGTGTCTCCTTGCTACGTGGCAGGACCAAGTAGGCCTAAAACTGTTCCCAGCTCGTGTTTGTCTAACCTCATGTGTTAGAGATTAGCTAAGTAGATAGCACAATCTGTCCCATTGCTACCAGGAGCTTGCTGTAGAAGCAGACCACCACTTTCTTAAAACTTCCTATAATGTTTTGCTTTTTTTTCCTCCCCCAACCAAGATATCTGATTACTCTAAATGTCTTTTCCAATTCCCTATTTTCCAAGAGAGTTTGTGTGGTTGCAGTAATGAATGTGATCATTCTCAAGTTCAAGAGGTCCTTGAATCAATAAACTTCCTGTTTCTCTCCAGGAGCCAGTGGTGCTGACAGATACAAATCTGGTTTATCCTGCTCTGAAATGGGACCTGGACTACCTCCAGGAAAACATTGGCAATGGGGACTTCTCAGTGTATAGTGCCAGCACACACAAGTTTTTGTACTACGATGAGAAGAAGATGGCCAATTTTAAGAACTTCAAACCCAAGTCGAGCAGGGAAGAGATGAAGTTTGCTGATTTTGTGGAGAGACTCAAAGAAATACAACAAAAAGGGAGTGCTGAGAGGTAAGTGATACGTGGAGGTTTCTCCATTTCTGCAGGTCTAAGTAGGAGGTAAGTTTCTTTTCAGTGAGTGTTGATGATTAAGACCTCTCAAACTTTTCATTTTTTTTATAGCCCTGCTTTTCCTGAAGGGCTGCTACTTGACAGCAGCCTTGTTAGCTGATTAAAAAAGTCATACCATTAGTTAATCAAACTGTTCATATTGTCTGCAGAGATTTATTTCCTTCTCTGTCTGAGGCAGGGTTTAGATAGAGAAAACCTTAAGATTCACTTTCTTTTGGCAGGCTATGGTATTAGTAGAGGAGCTTAGTTATCTGATTAAAAGGTACAGGCTATAGCTCTCAGCCTTTTTTACAGAATACCAAGGTAGCTGGTGCTAACCCTCTTACAGAAAGATGAGAAAAGGTTGTATATGTGCAGTGTATTTGGTGGTGGTGATGGCCTACACCACTAACAGAGTTGTAAGTTACTGAGAGGAGCTTCACATTTATATGGAATACAACTATTAACAACTGTACTTAAACCCTCAGTTAATTTTATCAGTCACCAGCTCTCTAAAAAGACTTAGGGATGCTTAATTGTGTCTGAATTGGAAGCAACTCTGTGTCCGCGTCCTCTTGTCATCTGTACCTTTCTCTTCTTTCTCAGCTTCAGGTGTGCTTTTTCCAAGAGAGAAGGCAGTCCTTGAGCTTAAAAATGCATTTTCCTTCCACCATTGTAGACAGACAGTATTCTGTAATACTGTGGTTGTTAATACAGATGTTTGATTCCTCTGATCCTCTATGTCTAAATGTAAGCGTGGCTTTAAATTAACTTGATACTGAAACGTGCTGAGTTTCCTGAGCTCTTTTTGGCCCTCACACATTTCTAGTAGAAGAGGTAACTCTTATTGCAGATGAAAGAGAGTGTTGGCATTTATCTGGGGATTATTCATTGCTGTGTTTGATATTTGATAGTGGCCTGTTTACAGTTTCCTCCTCCTGCACTGTGAGGGGGTGTTCTTGCTCTAAATTTCTCTTTTTTCTTTGTGACTCTTCAAGCAGAACTGAGTTCTGTTCCCTTCTGTACCAGTAAGTCTTTCAGTGAAGTCTGGGGACTTTTTGAAACTGTTTCCTTCCACAGGTGTTTGTGGCATGTAGTAATAGAACAGCATCTCTAGGAGTTATGTTTCTTTGTTTTGAAATCTTTCTGAAGAGATCGGGAGATATGTCTTTATGTTCATGACAAAGCTTAATACTGATTTCTGCTTGTCTCTGGGAAAATACAGGCTATATCTGCAGCAAACCCTGAATGACACAGTTGGAAGGAAAATTGTCGTGGATTTCCTTGGCTTCAACTGGAACTGGATTAACAAGCAGCAAGGGAAACGTGGCTGGGGTCAACTGACTTCTAACTTGCTTCTTATTGGCATGGAAGGTAAGCGGTTTCCTCTGACTGGAGGAGGAAGGGAGAAGATTTGGTCAGCAGCACTGTATTTCAGTTCCAGAAGGTCTTTCAAATGGATTTTCTACTAGTTCATAAGTGTTCTTTCAGAGCAGGCACTTTAAGCTTTGTGTTGGGAGGGGACTGTTGTCACAACTTCACTTGGGTTATAGAGAGGAAACAACCAAAGGAATAGCCTGTGTTTCCCCAGGGATGTACCTGAATGCCTGGATGTAATCTCGTGGAAAGGCTCTGTGTGATGCTGGTAGGGCTGTGTTTTCAGTAATTGCTAATCATATTCTGAGACCTGTTTATTGTTTGGATGCTTCAGATGCTGGAGACTTAAAATGCTCAGAGTCTGCAGTTTTAAAATGCAAAAGGGTTTGCAAGTCAAGCTAAGTTGTGTCTTCTGGGCTTTTCTTAGCATGTCCAGTGTCTACCCAGGAGGAAATGTTGATTGTTCTGTGTAGCATTTGTTCTTATTTGATCTGGTACACTGTGGGGAGGAATTCTCTTGCAATTAAGAGCTGAATTTGTTCTTGGAAGGTTAAAGGGCACTGGAGAACTTGAAGGTGGGCAAATCCTAAAAATATCTGGATGGAGTGGAGTTCCAAATCCGTGTGGAGACTGACTCATAGGCAGGTGCCTTAGACAGAGGTACTACTACGCTGTTGAAAAGGAGAACATTCTAGTAGAAAGTAAACTCAATAATGGGGCAAGGAATGTACACGGTTTTGTGAAGTGGGATGGCCTATAATCAATGTGGCCATCACATCCAATTATAATGGACCAATTCTGATTACTTGGCAGTTCATAGCTGTTCAGTTCTGACAGCAGATGTTTTTTCCCCTTTGTGACAAGTCATACTCAACTTTACAGTAGTTTGCCACTTGTTTTGAGAAGAGAACTTTATATAAAAGGACTGCACCAACTCTTCCCTACAGGTCATAAAATGATCACTAAAATCCTATTATCGGCAGGTTATGCACAAGAATGAAGAAATTGTCTCGAACCAGTGTGTGCTAGATAAAAGGAGTGTCTTTACAGGAGCATGTGATTGTATGATCTATTTAATGAAGTTAGGGGGTTAACTGTTACCTTAATTCTCTTTAGTGAAAATACATATAAAAACAAGCTAAAAGATTAATATCTGAATTGGCAAACAGACTGAAAAATGTTGTTCTGAGGCGTACAAAATGACCCACTCTATTTAAATAATATTTGATTAAATTCAAGATCTAGTGGTGACAGTCAAGCTTCATAACCATTAATCAGACTGAGGAGGTGCTGTTGGTACCCCCAATGACAGAGATTTGTTTACTTGTTTTCTTGCAAAACTACTAGGACTTTTTTTCAAAATCAGACTGTTAGACTCCTTTTCTCTAGACTAATAAGTCTGTTCCATAAGTTGTCATCTAAACAGCGTTTTATGAAAAAGCTTCCTGTCAACACTCACCATCTGCTGTTCATGGAAACAAGCTGGAAATCCTAATCCTGTAGAGCTTGAGTTGCTGAATAGGGATTTAGAAGGGAAATAAAGTGGGATCGCAACTGCTCAATAAAGGCTGACTGATACAGCGATCAGTTTGTAACATTCCTGCGGTCATTTTCCTTATTCAGTTTTCTGAATATGTGGGAGTGTATTTACTGTCTTTATCAAGGAATATAACTTGCTTCCATCTTTCATACATGTACATAAGAGTGTCTTGATCATCATCTTTTCTCTCCCCATAGGGAATGTGACACCAGCTCATTATGATGAGCAGCAGAACTTCTTCGCTCAGATTAAGGGTTACAAGAGGTGTATCCTGTTCCCTCCTGATCAGTTTGAATGCCTCTACCCTTATCCTGTGCATCATCCGTGCGACAGACAGAGCCAGGTGAGAGGCAGATCTGTTCTCTGCTCCATGCTAAAAAAGGGCATTTGTGGAGATGCTGGGTGGGAGGAAGCTATGCTGGAGTTAAAGCTGCATACCACTGCTGAGCTTTTGCAAAACCTGCGTTCAGATCTGTTAACCACTGAATACATTGAAAATACATGGAAGGACTGGTGGTGTTTCTGTTTGTGTCTGATCCTGACTTCCAAGTGCTAGAGCTGTAAACATCTTGCTGATAGCACAATTGGGCTGCAGTTTCTGCTTTCTCTGTTCTGTTTCATTGATCACTTGGTCAAACACAGATTTGCTCAGATGTCTTAGTTGGTGGTACTTTGAGGGTACTGCAGGACCTCACAATGGAGTTAAGACATGAATCAATGTAAAAGCTGTGTAGAGAAGATCTGGAGGATTTGATGCTGAGCGCCAATAATGAGGATTGTCATTGCAGGAAGTTCTTCTGAGTTTCTTAATGTTTTCTTCCATTAGGTGGACTTTGACAATCCTGACTATGAGAAATTTCCAAACTTCCGGAGCGTGGTTGGCTATGAGACAGTGGTGGGTCCAGGGGATGTCCTATACATACCCATGTACTGGTAAGAAGGATGTCGGGACTGCACAGCGATCAGCAAACAAAGGTTTAAAAAGTCTTCTGCTTAAAGTGTTGGGTTGGCTCTTAAGAGAATTTTCATACAATCATAGAATGGTTTGGGTTGGAAGGGACCTCAAAGATCGTCTAGTTCCACACCCTCCACTAGAGCAGGTTGCCCAAAGCCTCATCCAGCCTGGCCTTAAACACTTCCAGGGATGTGGCTGCCACAACCTCTCTTTGGTTTGACTTCTCCAGCAAGTAGGATACGTTCTGGAATATTTTGGGCCAATCTGCTTCTACTTCCTGTCTGTTGGATGAGAGTGGTAATTCTTCCTGACACTATGTTATTGTGCAAGTACTCCACTAACGTGTGCAAGAAAAGGATCTATATTTAAATAAGGAGAGCTTTCCAGAAGTTCTGAGGTCTTGATGATGGAGGTATAGGGCAAGGCTTGTCTAGTCCAGTCTGAACTCATCCATCCAAGGTATTTCACTATAAGCTACGGCAATAGTTTCTTTTCTTTTTTGTGTGGTTTCCATGCAGGTGGCACCACATTGAGTCTCTCCTGAATGGGGGGATTACCATCACTGTGAACTTCTGGTACAAGGTGAGTACAAACACCTTCCTGTGCAGCTTGGATAGCTCTATCCCAGAGGATTTTTTCAGGTGGGATGTATTGGCACGTGCTGTCAATATGAGAACTTCATTGCACCAAATCCTTTGCTTTAAAGCTGAAAGCTACTTTCTCCCTTTCAAGTGGTGTTTGAAGAACTGGGTGGCTGGGAGAAGGTGGAATAATCTGCCAATTCAGGAAGCATGCAATGAGCTATTTTTGATATTTCAGGGTGCCCCAACCCCAAAGAGAATTGAGTATCCGTTAAAGGCTCATCAGAAAGTGGCGATAATGAGGAACATTGAGAAGATGTTGGGAGAAGCCTTAGGAAATCCACAAGAGGTACAAAAAAGAACCATATAGTCAGTGCTGTTGAAATTGTTATGGCTTAATGCAAAACTCGAGATGCCAACTATTCGGCTCTGCAGGTGTCACAGTGAGGGTAGGAGAAAGGGTTGCTCTGTTGCTGTGAATGGTTCTTCCTGCTGTCTTCAGAAGGTCCTTTGGCTACAAAAAGGCAAGCTCTTTAAATTATAATTCTGGAGAGGACCACTACAAACAGTGGAGTAATTGTTCTTGTATGTGGGGGAAGGTGTACTTTGGCTTTGGGCACTGCCAGGAAAGCATTGCTCCCAAATGCTCCTTAGCCTTCTGTGCAGCAATGATACCCAGTATTTGCAAAAAAAAAAAACAAACCCACCACCACCAAAAAAAACCCCAAAACCAACCAAACAAAAAACTGTTCTACCTGTTGAATCCAAGTTTCTTAAATAAGAGAAGTCTCATGTGCTTCCCCCTTAATGCACGTCTCTGTCATCTCTGAATTCTTTGCAATTTTAACCAACTGGTATTTCAAAAAAAACCCAGATTGAAGTACTAAAAGTCTGCTTTTGAAGATCTGCTGATCTGGAAGGGGAAATACAGGATGTGCACAGAAATGTTTTCATGGTCTGTAACCCTTACCACTGTGCAGAAACTCCTCTTTAGCACACTTGTGTGAGATCATGCCTCTTCCCTGAGATTATCTTACTGCCATAGCACGCTGAACTTCCCTCAGTGATCAGACAGTGCTGAGAAATGGGAGTGGTCTTGACTGAAACAAAACCTTAGCAAAATCATCAGTCCTAGCCTTCCTTCCAGGGGGATCCCAAGGACCAGAGAGGATTCAATGAGTAAGAATGTTCCTTTTCTGCCCTGCAAAAAGCAACCCCTGATGACTGTTGCCTCTTTTTAATAGCATCTACTGAGAAATCACGAATCTAGGGTGGGAGGTTAAGTTTCAAATAAATACCATTGATGCAATGTTTTGATGACAACTAAAGTTGGGTGTTAGCAGAGAACCCTGCAATTTTGGTAGGATATTTGAGGATGTGCTCAAGAGTGCCCCAGTGTTTTATCTAGAAAATACTTTTAAAGTGATTTGGTGTACCTTAGGCTCAGTTTATGCGCTGAGATCCTCAGCTCATAAGGTGTTGGGATGCAGAGGGAGCAGGCTCTGCAGGTGCCATTTCTGTGTAACTGTCCTGGCTAACAATCTGTTTTTGCTTTGGACAGGTGGGTCCCT
Source organism: Grus americana (assembly GCF_028858705.1). Taxonomy (NCBI): domain Eukaryota; kingdom Metazoa; phylum Chordata; class Aves; order Gruiformes; family Gruidae; genus Grus; species Grus americana. Next base: position 22,304,701 of record NC_072858.1, read on the forward strand.
TGTTGAATATGATGATTAAGGGACGGTATGACTAATGCCTGGCTGCCCGGGTGACTGATGTTGGAGCTGCTTTGTTCACAAGCAATGGAAGATACTGAGCGCTAGTATTGCACGCAGCACTTAACAGACTGATGGGTCTCCTGGCCCATCCCTGCCCCACTACAATGAAGGGGGCTACTGGAACTGCAAAACCGTTAGTACCCCATTCATCCTCCACTCTCATCTAACCGAACCTCCCAAGAAAGAGTCTGCACTTATTGGAAGCTGGATTCATGCTCACTAACTTGTTTTTTTTCTCCCTCTGCCCTGTTTGCCACAACAAGAAGCGTGGCTTCTGGCACTCGGATGTGTTGCTTCAGGATTGTCAGGCATTTGAAGAAGAGCTTGGAGGAGATCCAGGAGTGATCTTGTTTCCTCAGCCTCATGGGGTTTGGGCTTCCTGGCTGGGTTTGTATGTTGGTGCCTGCAGTGGATATGAGATGGGAAGCGATTGGTTTCACAGTCCTCTGTTGTTAGAGGACCTGTCCATGCTCAACTCTGGCACCTTTTTGTATAATGGAAACAAACGTGTGAGATGGCCTGTGTGTAATGAGCAACTGGACAAATCATTCAGTTTCTTCAACTTAAGACATCTATGCTTTGGACTTAGTACAGGGTAGAGATCAGAGTGAATTCATCTAGTGTGTGAGCACCAAATCCTATGCTCTCTAAATAGCGTCTGTGTTGTAGGAGTCTAGATAAACCTCCTTTGTGACAGCTTTCTCTGGGGAGTGAAGGCTTCTCTCCTGCTCTTCTGAAGCTGCAGTGTGGTTAAAAAGGGGATGTAGCATTATGAAGGGAGATGCATAAATGCCAGGGCACTCTCCAAGTCTTGAATGATTAAGCCATGTTTTTAAGAGAAATTCCCCTGGGGTGCCGAGCTAGACTGTCAAAATGCAGTGTCAGACAGGTACAGAGCCTCCCTTCTCCCAACCAGGGGTGCTGACTCCTCGGGCTAACGTGGGAAAGTGCCCTTTTTACTGGAACTGCAAGAACTCGAGTGTATGTGGCTGCTCACAGGTGCACATGTTCGTGTGATGTTGTGTGGCTCCTGTCCATCAGTTAAATCCATGCCAGTGTGTGGTTCCCTTCCTTGTACAGTCATGTGAAAGAGGTCAGGGCTTTCTGTTTAAATGTGGTTAAGTTTATCTTGATCCTTCTTGTGTTCTGGGACTTGACATGGCAGGCCAGGAAGTGGGAAGACCAGGGCACAGGAACCGGGCAAGCCTCTGTTTGAGTCCTTGGCAATCACCCTGAAAAATCATTTTGCTTTCCTCCTCCTCCTCTTCCATGCAAAAGCCTTAGGCTTGTATGGAGGCTGGCTTTTTTATTCCCAGAGGTGCACTGCACTGCTGTCCCTGGTTTGGGGGGTGTGTGTGTGCAAAGGTCTTGTATATTTGATGCGGTTGTAATGGCTCCCAAGAGCTAGAGGTGGGAGAAGCTGTTTCATAGCCGATACATCTCATCCCACAGAATAGTGGAGAATTTGTTCTGTTGAGACTTCCCAGTGTTTTCCCCCTTGTTCTTTGGGGCTTGTTCTGACATGAGATTGATAAAAGTGTTGAGAACATGCTGCTCAAGAAGTGTTCCATCTTTGGCCTCGGGTCCCATCTTTTTCTGGGACAGCTCCTGCACCACTTGCAGTGAGCTTGTCTTGCACAAAGGTGAAAGGCTTCTCAAACAGGTCCCAGGGGTTAGTTTTCTGGCTGCTTTACAGGTCAGAACAAATGAAGTGTAATTGGCAGCTGCAGGGTCCTTGTTTAAAGAAATATGTCTGTGTCACTGAGTAGTCTGACTGCCATGTTACTTGTTGCAGACTCTCCAGAGCTGTGGTTAGATCCAGACAAAGGTCACTCAGCTGGATACTTATCAATGCCCAGCCTTTGGGCAAGTGGGGAAGAAGGCTAAGCTGCTGACTCTGGCCAAAAGCAAGGCCTTTCCAGGAATCCTGGGCACATGCCCTTGGTTGAAAGATGCTAAAATGAAATCCCATCTCTGTGCTATTTATTCAGCACATGGTAGTCTCCAGTACTACTTGTTAGACACCATCAACTCTTGAAGCTCAGGGTGGGAGTTTATATCCCGTGTGGAGAGAGAATGGTACTTACAGAACTTTAGGATCCTATTTTTTTTTCTTTATTTGCCAAAGGTCTAACTTTTAAAGTGTCTGAACAGGTTTTGCTGCACTTGACTTCATGAAAGCTCATTTACAATGCACTGATGGACTGACTCCCCCCCTTCCCTTTTCACCTTGTGCTTTCAATGCCCCTTGCCATGGTATTGGGAAGCTGTGTGTGTTCTCTGCTAGGGGTGTGTGTGCAGGGGGTGGGGTGTGACAAACACACGGTACCTTCTGAAGTGTAGTTCTTAAATACAACCAATGTTGAACAACAGAATTGTGTGGCTTTTATTTTGTGAGTGGCCGTAAAGGAGAGCTGTATAAGGAAATGTGCGTATAAAGGTACCTTTCAGTCTTTCTAGTAACTCCGCAGTGTTCTTCACTGGTGAAAGCTGCTGGTCTCCAGAACTGCTTTCAAAATAGCAATACCAACTGCATTACTGCGTGTCTTCACAACTTTCCGCATACTACTTCCATAATCCTGAAAGGAAAGCTGGGAATAAGATGGTATCCTTGAACCCTGTCAAAAACAGGTGTTGGTGGGAAGGGAACAAATTCTCCTCCCTGCTGACCCGAATTGTGTCACCATGCTCTGATCACTGACAGGATGACAGAGCAAAGTAGACTATCAGGTCTAATGAGTTCTATCAGTTGGTTATCCTTTGGGATATCATGTCCTCCGTTTGGTCCTTTACCCGATTCATACTTTGATCAAGGAGATTTTGTGGGGAGGGTTTCTCTGTGTACCCCTGCTATATGTTAGCAGCCTTAGGTGGTGGAGTCCTCTCTGCCTAATAAAGACACAGGTTATTTTATGGTAATGTTAACTCTACAATCTTGGCATCTAACCATCAGTGAAACATTGGCTAAATCTAAACAAATTTCTAATGTGTAGTAAAGTGGGGAAGAGTTAAATAGAGATTAGGGATGTTGGGGGCAGTGGGGGGAGAGACAGACATCTGTCTGAGCCTGGGGTACCATGTTTGGCATTCTCATGCCCCCGGGGGACAGGGTGAATGTGGAGGGAGGAGGAAAGACAAGTGGATAAAGTCTTCTGTAACCATGGGTGTTAACCCTTCCCTGCTGTGCCTGCTGGGTGCATCTCTGCACACACACTTGCTTCTGTTCCACTGAACTTAGTGGTCTGTTATGTTTGATCCTGTAGTCTTTCTGTTGTGCCCATGCCTCTTGGGAGCATGCATGGCTGGCACCACAAAGCTCAGAAACGTCTCAGGTTGTGCAGAGAAGCAGAGGAAACTGATGTATGACAATGTGTCATTTGAAAACTAGATCAGATGCCAAGATTTTTCACTTGCACTTCTAGTCTTGTTTGTTTTTATTACCTTAGGTTCTATAGTACCTTTCTTCTCTTTTGTTTCTCCCATTTCCCTGTTCCTTGAAAAGTGAGATTTTTTTGAAGGAGAATTGACCTTTGTCTTAATCCTTGTAGATCATGGCTGCAGGATCTTTCCTGTAGAAAGAGAAGAACATGGGTTTTTAAACTGATGCGCTGTTTCACCCCCTTGCTGATCAGTGTCAGGCTCAGCTCAGTGATCGCCCAGGAACTCTGGAGTGATAAAGCAGGCCCAAGGTGAAAGCTAGCGGGTCAGGATCAGGGCCAGGGCTGAGGATGTATGAGCCATAGCTGCGATGCAGGGGCAGCCCAACACAGGTGGGGGTGAAGGGGAAGACGCTCAGCATCAAAGCAGCTCTTGAGGGAAGGGGGCAGACCTGGGCTGAGACTGCTGCTTCGCTTCTTTACAGCAGTTCTTACCAATGAGCAAGCCAACCTTGAACGCAGCCAACTGCTCTTGAAAGCTCTAGAATGAGGATGGTGCACTCAGTCTTGGCAATCTCGTGGCAGCCCTTTGGTGCGTGGTCAACCCATGCTGCTGTCTCAGCCCTGGAAGCAGAACAGCAACTGCAAAAGGGAGTATTGCCTTTGCATGTGTTCTTTCAAAGCGCTTTTCTCTAAGCCTCCCTTCTGCCACATGTGTGAGGAGCTTCCTTGCACTCTGGGTTATGCTCTTCATTTTCTGTTCCAGTTTCGGAGACAGCACCTCTCTCATCAATGTCCTGGGAAGTCCTGAAGTCCCTGTCTTCTCTGGGCGCTTTTCTGCATTGGTGCTGCCTAGAAGGAAAGGGAAAGAGATGCTGTTACTGTGACAAACACATGCAAAGTAAGTTCTAATTACTGCCTCACAAAGTCAAATATTTGTTGCAAGCAGAGGACTAATTGTGGGGGGAGGGAGCGGAAGTTGAGGCTCTTGGAGTGTAAGTGGAACAGATGCCCGGACGCCTTGGGGAAACGCAGCTTTCCTCTACAAATCAGAGCTTTAAATTACAAGGCTTTTACCAACGAGAACAGTTGTGGGAAGTCGTCTGCTCTCATTTGCGTAATGGCTTCTGTCACTGGTGATTAGACACAGGATGAAGGAAAAGAAATTTGACAATTAGGAATGAGCGATCATTAATCAGAATCTTTGTTAGAAGGAGGGAAGGGGGGGAGAATATCCCGCAAACAATGGAGGCAGCCACTAGAGCCACAGTGAAGTCCATGAGATGCGTAACTCTGAGTGCTGCTGTTGCTCTACAGAGCCCCCTCTGCCTAGGTACAGTGCAGCAGCAAGGGTCTTGGCTTGGTTGGAAAGCTTGCGGAGGAAGGCAGCCACGCAAAATCTTTGCTGTGCTGTTCAGTGATTCCCAGCTTTCTGCTTAGTAAGGGAGAGAGCACATCTTGGAGCCCTCTCCTTGCCCCATCAACACCTCGTGCTTCCTTCTCAGTGCCTGGCTGCAAACTGCCAGCAAAAAACACAGAAACACCTTCTTAAATTTTTGCAGCGTCCTTTCCCCACATCTTGCATGCAGCCTTGCAGTTTCTGGTGTGGAGGAGAGCAGGCACAGACTTTGACTGGCAAGCAGAAAGATTAGGACGAACAATGTGAAAGCAGTTCCAGGGTCTTTTCCGGATAATGTCATTTCTTACAAGAACACAGAGGAACGTGATGGGCTGCATGACAGGTAAATAAAAGAAGGCAGTTGTGACTTCTCTGTGTGTCGTTGGCTGGCTTAGCTCATCATCCAGCCATGCACAATCCAGTATATGCATTTCTTTGGGTTTTGTGGGGTTTGATCAAATCATTGGTACACACGAAATCTGCTACCTATTTTTCCTACAGTTGTCATTCAAAGTCCTGTCAGGTTAAACATTTTAGTATAGCTTACACTGCCTCAGATTAGATCAACAGTTATAACTTGGGAGGGGGGATGACAAACCATTCGTGGGCCACACAAGGTTGGTTGGTGCATCTCAAGACTTAAGCTTACTGGATTCATCCATTTCAGTGACAGATCCTGTCTTTGCAAGGCTGGGTCGTTCACTTGAGGTGGAGGTCTCTGTTAGGGTCATTATTTCTGTGACTGAAAATCAAAGCAGATACCTCCAGAGGGGAGAGCTGAAGCCATGTTGCCTCATTCCTAGCTGCCTCTGAGCTCAGGCAAATGACAGCAGCTTGGATTTTCAGCCTCTTCCCATGGCTAGTGGTATTCACCACAGGAACTCAAAAGAGCAAACAGCGGATCTCAGGACGTGATCTAACAGGACTTTTTATTCAGTGCTCATCAGGAGAGAAGTTACGAGAATCATTGATCACATTGCTCGGCGTGGGGAGATGTGTCAGGCAGTGATTTCTATTCCCTCTTAAACATGTAAGGGGAGGTCTGCTTCTCATTCACAGCAACATTTTAAATACATGTTTAAATTTGGAGGAGTGCACCTCATGCTTTTTGTGGGTGGTAAGGCAGCTTGTGGTGATGCAGTGTTGCTGTTGGAATTCACCTCATAAAATTGCTGTAAACCCTGAGAAAGCCCAGACTTTGACATGGCAGAGTATTGCCCTTGCTGTAGAAGAGGTCACTGTGCTGGATGGCAGGAGCCACAGGTATGATTTTCATCTTGGAGTTTCAGTTGTGTTTTTTTCCTGGATAGTCAGGGTTCGCCATTGAATGCCCTGGCAGAGAGGACCTTTGGATGTGACTTGAAACCCTCGGGAAGCCAGGAAGGGAGGAGAGTGTATGCTCTCCTGCATGTAGGTAGTCTATGTTACGAGATCTGCTGCATGCCCTGTGTTCCCTGAGCTGCTGAAGCACCACTGGCCTCATGCAATGTGGAGACTCTGGCTGAGCTGAAAGTGGCTAAAGGAGTGAGGTCAAACCATTTGCTTCTGTAAAAGGACAGTCCCCGTGCCCACAGAGAGGGCACAGGGGGTTATAACCGCATCCAAGGAGGTAGTTTCTGTGGGAGGGCTTAGTACCACAGGTGATGGACTGATTCTGCCCAAGCTTGGCTGCTCCAAGTTCCTCTGCCAGGACCTTTGACAGTCTCTCAGAAGCTGCTCCTATCCATCTCTGTTTGACTGGGGTAAAATGCTTCCGGCAGCAAAGAATTACTGGTGCTGGTGGGTATTTAGGTCAGATGCAAGCCACTGCAGGCTGTGGAGCTGGAGGGTAGGTATGGGGCGGTAGGACCTTGCTCAGCATTTCAGGTAATAAGCTTCTGGTCTGTCAGTTCATGTGAACTGCAGAGATTTGTAGACCTGGGGAGTCACAGGGCTGTGTTACTTGGGCTGTCAGGTCTGACGCTGCTCTGGCGGAGCAGACCTCAGTGCTCTCTGAGCCTATGTTTGGGGGTGGTGCAAACCTGGGGGGTGAGCAGAGGTGGGAATCTCCGAGTGGAGTTCGGGGCTCTGAAGGACCCATTCATCTGCCACCAATTCACTCTAAGCACAGCCTGGGGCCCCTTGCTTCCACCTCCTCCCCTGCACAGAGGCAATCCTATATCTCCTGCTTTTGCTGTTTGTTTATAGCTCTCCCCATCCCATCTGTCTTTCTCTCCTCCTTCCTCCCCTTCCTTTTCCCTCCCTCTCCCTCCTCCCCCTCGTTCCCTGTAAGCGATTAATCATTTTGACAGGTTCAGCGATGGCCTTTATTTCCTTGAGGCAGCCAAGAAATGTCTGTGAGCACCTTCTCTGACACTCCTTGTGTTCTCTCGCCAATCAGATCAGCCACTTTGCTTGGAGTGACAACACCAGAAATGCAGGGAGGAGAGCAGGGGGGGAAACTCCAGCAGAGCCAGCTGGGGAAACGGGCAGTGGGGCAGCATCCAGTTGGGGTGCCATGTGGGCCCCCGTTAGCTGTGATGAATATGTCATTTCACTATAGCTTGAATGTGTCATACTTCGCTCCCTCCCTCTCCCCAGGCTCCCCTTCAAATCTTGGTTTCAGTGCAAAGGCAGTCGAGAAGAAATCAGGCTGCTCAGAAAAATATCAACCTCCAACAGAGTGGCTGGAGGGAAAAGCTGTTGGAGAAGAAAGAAGAGCAGGCTGGGATCATCAAGGGAAAAAGAATGGGGATGATTCTGCAGATGGATGTGGAAGCCTTCCTGGGAAACTCCCCTTTGTCTTGTGCAGGAAGAAAGTTGCCTCTGAGTCTCTGTCATGGTTCACTTGGACTTGTCATGTCATGAGGATGCCTTCCATCCACCTGCAGCTGGGGGAGCTCTTGGGCCACGGTACATGCTATTGCAAATGCTCTGCCATCTAACTAGAATGAAAATGGGGTGGATCAGGGTGCCTGATGTTCCCAAAATAATTTTGTATCTGCTCTGACTAGAGCAGATTAGCTCTGATTAGCTTTACAGCATCCTCCTTCCCCTTGGCATGGGACCAAGGGATGCCATACCTCTAGAGTTATTCTTTTTCCTCTTACCATGAAAGCGGATGTCCTCCACAGTGGGAAGGAGAGGTCCAGGAATAACCACTCTACCCAAGGCCTCTGGTGATGTCCGGAAACCCTTTGTGCAGAGGAATAGATTATAATGAACGCTTAAAGAAATGGAGGAGATAGTGAAGAAGAAAAGTTGAAGATGTCGCACTAGAAGTGAGATGGAATGTGATGTAAAGATCTTGCATGAGGCAGTCAGGTACTGTAAGGCAGGAGACTGGTTATAGTGACCCAAGGGATTCTCTCTAGTCTCTCTTGTTCCTATTAAACAAATAAATAAGCCCTGAGCTGAGACTAGAAGACAGTGAACAGGCTCATTGTGGATGAAAGGCCCTAGAGTAAGACTGCACCAACTCTTCAAGAAGGGCAAAGAGCAGGGCAGATGGAAGGGAGTGTCTGTGCTGGGAAGTCACCACCTCTTAAGATGGGACAAGGTGAAACCCCCTACCTCAATGCAGCTACACCTCTGGGAGGAGTAGCCAGGCAGGAGGTAGCTCCCAATTGACTCTGGGAGGCTCACACCCCCTTATGAAACATCAGTGCTTGCTATTCACCACATGAGCTTGAGTTCTTGCCCTACATTGAATTGTTTTGGTTGGAAAAGACCTTTAAGATCATCAAGCCCAATATGAAAGGCATAAGAATCAATTTTAACTGCAGGGCCCAGTAGCAGCAGGCAGGTTGGGTTCAGTGACAATGTTGAGGGAAAACTACAACCTCACTCCTGTTGTTTGTTTTCTCCTTGTGAAAAGGTTGCTCTTCAGGTAGAGACCTAAAAGTTGATACAGCCTAAATCCAAAGGGAGAGCAGTGAGCTCATCTGGAATAAATGTCTTTGCCTCTTGTGGGCTGACTCTGCATGAGATCTCTGGAAGGTAGGAAGACTTGAACTAAAGAGGAGTTAACAGGCCCTTTCCAGCAGATGAAAAGGCAGTGTGGACTCCCTCTGACAGACATGCTGCCCCATGTCTTGGGAGTGACCTCTGCTGAGGTCACTGCTTAGTTTCTCTAAGCTAGCATTTCTCTCAAGGAAGTATTGATTTTGTGTTGGTGGTGCTAAGCACTGTTGTTGAATGAGAAGCTATAAATGCTTGGCAGAACAGTGGTGGCCCTTCTTGGCAGCTAGACTCTCTGATCTGGCTTGCTTTCCGCAGGCTTGTGCTCATGTGTCCAGGGTGAGGAACATTGGCTTTGTGGTTCCAGGCTAGTGACTACTAATGGCTTCAGTGCCTCTTCTCCAGCGTGAGGTAGTTATGTTTGCTCCCTTGTGTTCAGTCAAGGACGGGAGACGTTCATTAGCAGCAGAAAATGGCCTGTCCCTGGACAGTTTACACCCACTAATAGGTTTCTTTCTTGAATATAACAAAAGAAGGGAACAGTTTATCTCAGTGCTGGGAGTTTTCAGAGAGAATGTATGAGATCTTCAGATGTTAAGTCCAACCAATGCTGGCTATCCTCAAAAGCCTGTTTTAAATCATGAATAGCCTTAGTGATATCTAGGTCTTTAAGGGTTCCTGCCTGTTGTGTGCACTTAAGGCTTTGAATCACGTAGCACTGCAGTGACGAAATTTGTGTCTTTGCCCTCCCAAGCCATGAGCAGCAGGCAGAACACAATGCTGTCTGTCCTTTCTTTGAGGCCACGCTATGAAAAGGGAAGCCTGAGAGTTTGCAGCAGTGAGTTCCCACTGTTGCTTTCAGCTGTTAAATTCAACTTTGCTTGCCCAGTGAGGTGGTTGTGTCTCCATCCTTAGAAATATTAGTTTGACTGGCCAAGGTCCTGAGCAACCTGATCTAATTGTACCTGCTTTAAGCAGGAGGTTGAACTACATGATCTCCTGAGGCCTCTTTCAACACAGATTATTTTATGATCCTATGGGTTTGCCAAGGAGAGCTCATCACCTCATGTGCTGTATTTCATCCCACCCCTTAAAACAATTACAGAGCCCAGATAATCCAGAATGTAAGGGAAGCATCAGATTATTTCTCTATATAGAAGCCTTTGTGTCAGGATGATGTAGGCTACTTTCTTTGGTCCTGGGGTTATGAACAGTTTTGTCACTGAACTTGCACTATGGCTGTCAGCAGAGCTGGTCAGTAGGGCAAGCTCAGGTAGATAGATGGTAATGGATTGAGAGGGCTCATTCATCGCATGGCAGATGCTTGTCACTTCCCCCCTGCAGTGAGTGTCCGCACAATGCAGTGGACAGGGTGCGACATCGCGGGGCAAGGGTAGAGCTGTTTGACTGCAGAACCAAAGCAGTGTTGCCACATCAGCGTAGTGTGGAGGCTTGACTCACTACTGCAAAGTCTTATTGCTGCAGCTGAGATGGTGTCCTCTGCTCGGTGCTGTGCTGAACCGGTGAAATGAATAAGCTGCATGGGGATGTCAATCTCGCTGTGTAGATGCATCTGTGGCCTGTCTTCTCCTGGAAGGCTGTAGCCTGGTTGCATGAGCACCATTGTGGCCCCAAGCCAGCTGGAGTCAAGGGGAGCCCTGTCCTCAGGCAGGGGCTGACCTTTTGGCCAGGGTGCTATGATGAAGCGACAAGGTGACTCGCCTAGCTGCAAATGGGAAAGTGTTGCAATCAGGAACTGTGATCCCCACTATAGACAAGCTGGACTATGCCCGGTGAATTGGAAGCTGAACAATAACTCGCCCCCACTTTCAGGAGTGGAGGATCTAATTTCAGAAGTGGTCTGTGCTGCATGTTGTGCTGTTGCTGTCCCTGTAGATTTCTGCAGCTTGAGTTTCAGGTGCTAAGCATCCTTGTAGTGGCCTGGGTCATCCCCTGTCTCCTGGAAAATATGAGATATCCTTGGTTATTGGCAAGCATCTCCATGTTGTGCAGCTGTTCCAGATTTCTGAGCAGCACCCAGTGTTTAATGGGAAAGCTGGAGCACAAAGCTAACGTTGCATGTTCCTTTAGGAGACAGAGGTGCTTGTACCCTTGGGGACTTCAGAATTGGAGGTTGGGTCGGTTGGATTTAGGAATCTCACATTTTGAGGTGCCCTGGCCAATGGAGACATTTGTGTCTGGGCTCTGTCTGTCTGGGCTGCTCTGAACGTTATGGATGTGTTGCTGCTGTCTTTGCGGAGTGGATGAAAGTGTTTGTGGTAAAATGTAATCAAGTGGAAAATTGCAGTGCATATAAACACATATGGCACTCAATGACTGGGCATTAGGCACAGTGACTGCAGGCAAAAAAAAATTATCTGTAAACGTTTCGCAGCAAGTTTTGAAATCTTAAAGAACAATAAGATATTAGCAATTTAATGGGGTGATTCAGCGAGGCAGCGATCCTTGGGTTGGGAGAACGAGGATGCATGCAGCTGCAGTGACGGGAGCGGCTGGGATTACTCAGCCAAGCTCAACAAGCCCTGTCTCCCAGCACAAGACAGCTGCCAAAGGTTTCCTTCACATGGCAAGGTGGCTGTGCTTGGAGAGGAGAGAGCCAGGAGGTGGCCCATGAACCTTACCAGTGCCACCTTCCAGCCTCCTCCAAGAGCCTGCTGTTTACAGCAGCATTTGGAAGAGCTTGCGTGCAGTCAATGAGGCAGAACTGATGGGCTAGGTGGATCAGGCCTGGCTCAGGTTGGGAGCCGCGGAGGCGCTGCAGGTTAACGGCTGGCTTGGCCTCCCAGAAAGGGAGAGATGGGTCCTCTTCACCTCCTGTGCCTCCAGGCTCCATCTGCTTATGCTGCCCAGGATAGCACCTTCCCAGCTATAGCAGAGCCCACAACAGTCCAAATCCTTCCTGGGGGCAGCTGTTTTGCACCCTGCCAAGGAGCTCTGTCATCTACTGGAACTGCACTTGGATCTTTCACATCTAACACCACGGGACTTCACTGCCTGAGCTAATTGTCCATCTCCAATCTTCTTGCTTTGATCCTGCTGCTTACAGGGGACAAAAAGGCATGTCAGGCCAGCATATGAAAGTGATTTTTGCTGAGTGACAGAAGTACCAGAAAGGTGTTTTTCTTCTCTTGCCATATGCTGATTTCCCTTTCTCTGACATGAATGTTACCTGTGAGTGGGAGGAGAAATGCACCTTGCCAGTGTCACCTGGCTGGCCGTACCTTTCCCAAGGGACACAGCAAAGCAGCTCGAATACTCGGAGGAATATAGCTTTGGTGGCTCTACTGACTGCCCTGAGGTCCTGGATCTGGTGGTCAAACTTGCTCAGCAGTTGATGAGGGAACAACTTCTGAAGATGGAGTGAAGAGGGCACCAAATGGGAAACCCCAAGGGTATTGGCTGCTGGGTCCAGCAAAGCCTGGCTGATTCCAGTCCTGTCTGGGGAGAAATCTTCCCAAAGTAACCAGTGACAGTAAGAACTGCCCAAATGAAATAAAAAGTAAACAAAACCAGTGTTTCTGGGCCATAAGTGACTGCTTTCCAGGAATGTAAGGAACATAGTGGGGTCCTAAACTGATGTGAGTAGAGCAGTAGGTTCTCTTAATCTCTCTGCATCAGACCTTTCATTTTCATGTTAGTTCACACACAACCATGAGAACATGCCTTTTCTTGGATCTGATCCTGGAAACTGAGACCCAAGTGCCTGCATCATTAGCAAAGTGTAACTTCAGTGAGATTACAGGCAGGCCTGTATTGATGTCTTCGGCTTCATCTGGCAATCTGCCTAAGGCTGGAATTCAGTAAGACATCGTACCTGCCACACTTTTGTGTATTCAACTCTGGGAAGAATTGACTAGAATAATGGTGGGAGAAGCTTTTAATGAATTGCTATTAAATAATGTTTATCTTCATTACATGTTTTTATTCATTTAAGAAATTCCTGCTTTTGATCTTATCTCCTTAAACATGGTATGTTAGAAAGAAAGATTCTATTCCTTGGCTCGTGTCACCTGCTGGTTTAGGCACTCATGGTGTTTACATCTATAAGCATTCTTGCTCTTGCTGATATATAAGTACCATAGAGAAGTCATTGTTCTACTAGCAAATCAAGCTGATGAGGCATGGCTACCTCTGTTGAGTACAGATACATTTACCTATAGAATTTCTGTGTCTTTATAACCTTCAGGTGAAGCCAGCCCTAAAGAATTGCCCAGAATACCCACAAAATATTCTGCTTTGGTCAAAATCAAATCTGAAGTTCTTCTTCAGACTTGTCCCTTTTAAAGGGCTCTGCATTTGCTTGAACTAGGTCCCTGCCTTTCCACTCTCTGCTCTGCTACCTATGGACCGTAGCTTGTTGCCAGCTTCATCTTTTCTCTGGGTATTTCTGTGCTGCTGCAGCACTAAACTCAGAGGGGTTGAGCCTCCCTTCCTCACATGAAAAAAGGGCATACATGAGCTTTCAGTCATAGCATTGCCCTTCAGCATGAGTGAATGAACAACAGGCTGAAGCAGGGCCCTGCACTTGTGAGCTTACGTGTACCAGTTGCTGGGAAAAGGTGGGCTTAGTTGGGAGAGCCCTTGCTGAGCAGCTGACAAGGGTGAGGTACTTCTGAGGAGGACTAATAGAGGGGAGACTTTATGGTTCCCTGTGGACAAATGGTATCTGTCCCTGGGCCTGAAGTGCAAACAGGTCCTACCTGCATTGGCAGCTGCTTCTGTGCCCAGGGGTTAAAGTACAGCTGCTGTCACCCTGGTGAAGGCACTCTGGAGAATGACACGTGGGTCTTCCTTCTGGCTTATGACCAGAAGAGGGAAGAAAGCCCATTAGAAATTGTGTGAGAGACTTTGTAGATAGCTGGTGAACCAGAAGACTGCTCTCTGAGTAGGTACAGTCACCTCCACCGCTCCTGTGGCTCAAGTGCTCTTCTGAGACAACTGGTGGTGCTTTTTACACAGGTCAAGAACAGGAAAATGCTCCTCTTGCTTGCTGTAGCAGGTGGTTTGACGCTCAGATAGGCAAACTAGAAATGGTAGGGTTGATAGGGTGCATGGACTGGCTGTTCCTGTGACAGATTATGAAGCCACAAGAGTCACTGTCTTATTGTCTCCACCCACATGGAGGCTATGGTACTGGAGGCAGGTCTGCCTGTCACACCTGAAAGAGCTGTACAGCTCGAGCACAGCCAGGGAGAGATTTTAAGTCAAGAAGCAGCTGTTCAGTCACTCAGTGTAAGCTTGTGGGTAACTGAGGGAATTCTCCTGGTTTCTTTTGTCTAAACCCCTCCTTCCCAAAGGGCCTCCTGTCAGGTTTTGAAGGCACTGGGACAGAAAATCTACTGCTGCTCTGAGGAATTTGCTCCAGAGGTGAAAGGCCCCCATTGCTTCATATAAAACTCATCACTGGATCTCACTTTTGACTGGAATTTGTCTGGGTTTACTGTAGGTTCTTCTCTTTCTCTGTCAGCATCAGAAACCTGTGTGGAATGGGCATGCTCCCCTCACTCCCAATACTCAAGTTGCCTTTGACCTCTGGGTGCCACTCCACCTGCTGTGCTGATTTTTGGTTTATTTGGCCTGCAGCTGCCCTTGCTGAACAGCAGCCAGACCTTGCCGGTCAGCCTGGCCCGGCATGCGGGAAGATTTGCCATAAGGCCGGCTGCTGCCTTTATCCCTGCCTGCAGCCTCTGATGCTGTGATGACGACCTGCCTTTCCCAGAGTGGCTCTCCAGCTCTGTGAGGGTCTCTCCACTCCTCAGGAGCAGCTGTGATGAGCTGTCTGTCCTGGTGCAGCCAGCCAAGGCGCTGCTGTCACCTCTGGCAGTTGCTGTACAGCTGTCAGACCCTCTTGGTCCTTCCCAGGCTGGGCAGAGCTGTTGCTAGTGCCTGCTGATGCCAGTATTGCCTCCTGCATCCAAGAGGCTGGGCTGTTGTTGCTGGTTTATTAGATAATGCCCTGGGAAGGCACCATCAGATACTGGTCTTGCACCCTGTGCACAACCAGTCGGTCACTGTCCAGCAGTTTCCGGGCACAAACATACCTACCTGATTCTGCCTGTGTCTGCAAGCGCCCATGCACACAGGGACAGCAAAAGAACAGGCATGGGTGGTTGAACTCCCATGGTACAGCCCTGCGTGATGGTTACAATGAAAGATGGTGGCTGTGGTGGGATATGAAAACCCCAGGGTCTGACAGCTCAGAGCATGGCATTGTTTTTTGTTTAAAGGCGGCCAAATAATCGGAGAGTGAATGAGCAAATGGGGAGCCATTCTGTGGGTCCAAGAGAGGACAGCTCAGACCCGAAGGGGTTGAGTTTTGAAGTGTCTGGGCTGTGATTGGGTTTGGGGACACCAGTGTTAATGAAGATTGAGGTGTCTGCGGTAAGCAGAGGGGGAGAGTAATGAAAAAACCCTCCTGAGAGGAAGGCACAAAGACAAATCCACCACCTTTCCTTGTAAGACAGACGGCAAGAGAAGCTACGGGGACCTGCAGCTGCAGAGTGTGTGCAGTGGCGGTGTACGTGTGGGCACAGCCGGGGGTGACCCGCCGGGGAGGGGGCTGGCAGTCCCCGTCCCGTCCCGGAGCTGCCGTGTGCTGCTGCGCTCTGGCCACAGCGTGGAGCCCGCGGTCCGTGCGGAGCTCCGCGGGGCGACGGGACTGCCCACGGGGGACGGGGCTGCCCACGGGCGGCGGCGGCTGCTGGGAACCCTGGAGGGGGGATGCCCTGAGCCTGCAGAGGTGCCCAAGCCACTGCAGTGGTTTCAAGCTGAACTATCAGGAGGGTCAAAAGCCTAATTCTGAACTGAGGTCTCATAGGAGCAGCTTTCCCGTGAAAATCCTCTCCCCTGGCACAGAGTCCTGATGTGTCAGAGGCACCAGGCATGAACTTGAATCCAGTTTCAGCCTCAGCTTTGGAACGCAGATGCTAGACCTGGATTTGGCTTGCCTCTTCTAGACCATACATACAAGTGCTAGGGATGTACATGAGAACAGGTACTTACACCTGAATGTTGGTGTTGCAGGATGGATGCTGACTGCTGTGCTAGGTGCTGTACAATTACAAGCATATGATGCAAGTCATATTTTCATTGTGCCACATATGCTGTCCTATACCAACACAACCCTGCTGAACTCTGTGTGCGCTCTAGTCACACTGCTGAAAGATCTTGTGTGTGTGACAGCTGATGTTGGCTACTTGCATTTCCCTTAGTGTTCCCCCCCCACCATAAAACAAAAAAAAATTGTCCCCTGTTTAATCTGCTTCTCTAGCAGGCAAATCAAGCCCAGGCCTGTTTTCCATGGCTCACATTGCTTTGTTTCTTTGCACCACGGGCTGCTTTTCTATCTTTCCCAGCACTAGAAATAATACTGGGGTGTACTCCAAGCTTGGAAGAAGCTTCCAGGACCTTGCTGTACTCCCAGCTGTCTATTGAACAGCCCCAGCAGCCCGTGGACACATTGGGCTCAGCTGTGATGTCTGCCTGTCCAGAGGAAAGGAGGAAGGACAGATGACCTGTGATGCCCCTTCCAAAGCGGAGGTGATGCTCTAGCTCCTGTGAGCACTCTCTCCAGTGCAAGGGGGTTCTTGTTTTTCACCCACTTTTCCACCACCAGCAGGGTTGGGACAGGGACCTGCTCAATGTCTTCCCTGGGGCCCCTCTGAGTACTCCCTGCCCCCCTTCCTCTGGTCCAGACCCAAACCAGGGAGCTGCCTGCCTTTTTCCCCTTGCCCTTCCTCCCGGCAGCAGAAGGAACAGCCTGTGCCTCGGCTCTCCGCAGGGAAGGATGCGGGCGCGGGTGCTGTGTGAGCCGGTGCGGGGGGCTGCAATGTACCCGCTGGACCCACGAGGGCAGCAAAACACTGCGGGAGAAGCGGGCTCTCCGCCGAGGTGACCGCGGGCTGGTGACAAAAGGGACCCCGACTCGGGGATCTTCACATGCTGGAGGGGGTTCTAGGGCTACTGCCTGGGAGGCTCAGAAGATGCTGCGGGAGAGGTCAGGCACATTGCCTGCCTCGGGAAGGACCCACCTCTGTCCCCTCTTGGGACCTGGGCTCACCCCATGCTTGCCCAGGGTCTATTTTGCACATCTGAGACAGGGTGGTAGGAATGGGGCTGTGCTGCAGGCCCTGGTGCCAAGAGGATGGAGCTGGCAAACTAGCACCACACTGGTGTGACCTCACCCTGGTGCTTGTTGGAGTGCTTCTGGGTCTGTTATGCTCAGCCATCAGCCCCCTCGCAGATCAGGTCTGTCCTGGGAAATACACTGGGATGGGGGGGGTGGTGGTGGTGTCTGTTTTGGCAGTTTTTTCTGTATCTACATGCCAGGCTCACAACCCTCACCAAACATCACCTGTGTTCCTCATGGCTCAGAGAGGCTTGAATGCTCTTTTCAGTGCACCTAAGGTGGGGAGCACCCTGTCTCCAGCCAGGTGGTGTGGTCGGTGGCTGAGCTGGCACCTTCCTGCTCTCCCAGCAGAGGCAAAGCCCCTCGGGGAGAAACAAGAGGGAGTCAAGGATCTGTTGAACTCCCCAGCAGAGCCACACAGCTCTGATTCCCCAGAGCTCCTGAGGCTTGGGGATGCCAGAGGCTAAGGTGAGCTCTGACCTAGACTGCAAATGCAAAGCCTCAAAGAAAGCATTGTGAAGAGCTCATTCCCATCCTCTTTTCCCTGCACCCACCACTGCACCCACTGAGGTGAATTGTGGAGGGCAGGGAGGGCTGCTCGCCCTTCCTTCATGGGGAAGATGTAGAGGGAAGCTGCCACAGCACAGAGTGTGCAGAGGCGGAGGCCTTTGCTGCCACAAAGCAGGGTACAGCGGCTGCAGTGAGTGACTCAGAGACCCAGAAGCCACAGCCAGCCACTGCCATCCCAAACGTCCTCTCGCCAGAGCTGTGCTCCCAGCCCGTCTCTGCAGCCCCCTCCCCGCCCCTCCTTTCCAATCCTCTTGTACTGTTTTCTTGGCAAGGGTGCTGGCTTTCAGCCCCTGCACCTCATGTGCCCTATTGATAGCTGGTAATTTATGTAAATCTCCTAATATATGGATTCTGGGATCAGGACAGAGGGTTTGTGTGTGAGATGAGATTAATATGTTTGCAGATTCTCTCTGCAAAGAGAGGGAGAGAGGCAGGCAGGGCCGGGACGTTCGCCCTAGGTCTCTATTAGCATCTCTGCGTGCACCAGCCGTACCTGATCTCTGCCTCCCCGTGGCCTGTGGGCCAAAACTCTCCCAGCTTTGTCCACCCTGGTCACTCACAGCCAGCCTTGCTGTCCAGCCATGCCAAAGAGCCCATTTCTGGGAGGCCACAAATGCCCAGTAGTGGTTTCCATCTCTCCCTCTGCTCCCCCGAAGTTTCAGCATCTCCGGAAGGTGGCCAGGCTGAGCTGTGACAGAGACTGCTGCCGCCGCATGATCGTGTGGCCCCCTGGAAGCTCTGGGAAACTGCAGCTCAGCTTTATTCTCCCTGTGGCAGCTGAGGAGAGTGGAGGCTGCTTGTAGCCACTGGCGTCTTGGTGCAGCTGGGGCTTGGGCTCTCCTGGTCCAGGTTGAAATCAAGGACGTGGTGGTGTAAGGAGCAGGGCATGGGCTCGGGGGACCAGTGTGCCAGCGGGGTGGCAGGGCACAGAGCCCTGGGCAGGGGGAAGATGGTGAGCCCCATGCCTGGCTTGGTGCCCGCTCACTGGGCTGACATGACGGGCTGAGGTTGAAGGATGGGCAGGGGGATGCCACATGCCCCTGTACTGTCCCTCCTGGGGACTGCAGTCCCTGGGGCAAGACATGCTGCATCGACATCCAGCCCTGTCCTGGGGCTACGTGGCTGCCTGGGCTCAGCATGGTGCTGTGCTGGTGGGTCAGATGGGGAGGCAGAGCCCACCGAGGCACACTGGGGTTTGACTGGTGCTGGGGAGCGGGTGGTGGGGAACGGAACTGCCTCCGATTCAGATGTTCCTGAGGAGTTCCTGTTCCACACCTGACATTTAGAAACCAGGAATCCTGCTGATGGATAGCATTTGATGTGGTGGAGTATATTTCACACTGTGTCATTTATCCTGGTGCTGCCTCATGTGAAATGTCAGCCATCCAGGAGCTTTTCTGATCGCTCTTTGAAGTACTGGTTTCTGATAAACTCGGGAGAAGGATGCTTTTTCCCCCCAGGTCAGGGACCAGGAGTGGCAACAACTTTTCTCCTCTCTGCGCAGGGTCCCTCAGTAGGACCTGCCAGCTCAGCCCCATGTACTGAGGGTAGCAGTGGGGGTCCTGCTGCTCTCCCTTCCCCTGGTGCACCCCTGCCCGTTTTTGGGATTGTACAAACCCCTTTCTCCCACCCCCCTCTCTCTGACAGCACCGTCTCGTGTTCCCTCTCCTTGCTTGTGTCTGGATTTGTTCCCAACACTCTTTTTAGCCTTTGGAGGAATATTTTTAACTCTCCTGGGGTTGCTGCTGTTGACAATGGAAATGTATTGTGTTTTATGTGCCTGGAAAATGAATTTCCATGTCAGAAGAGGAGAGCAATTATCACAAGCAAGAGAGATCAAATTGGGTCTTTAAAAAGAAAATAAAGTTCAGATCTTATCTGATTAATGAGATTTCTTCCAAACCTTAACAAATCTTAATTACAGTGACTCTGCTGGAAGGGATGAGGTAAAGCTAGAATTGGGGGCTATCTAAACAGAACCGCTCTCTTCTGAGCTAGAGTACATCCCTGCATGAAAGCAGCAGGGACGGCCATTGAGTGCAGAAAGCTGCTCAGCTGGAAATCAGCAAGGCAGGATTCTCCATGGAGCCTGAGCAGCTCCTTCCCCAAAGGCCTGCGGCGCTGGGGGAGAGCCCCGCCAGCCCCGACCAGCAGCGAGCCCGCTGCCTTGCTCTGTCCCCAATCCTGTCATTGTTTCTGCTTCAGATCCCTCCTTGCTGCTACAAATTTTTCACCTTTCTTTTTTTTCCCTGAAATAAGAATGATTGTTCAGTTCCCAAGCATTTTTATTCTCACTTTCCTGATTTTTTTAAAATAAGCCTTCTGTTTACAATAAGCTGAGGGACACAAAGTTGTTTATTCAGTTTATACTCACAAAACACTTTCCGATGATTTTATTGGATTGCCTGCATAGCACTGCCCAGAGACTGTCCCCCTGTTACCCCTTTATTGAATACAATAACTTTCTTCCCGAAAGAATATGAGTCCTGAGCTGAAAATGTCAAGAAAGGGAGACTCTGGTGCTTCCCGTAACAGCCTGCTCTAATGGTTAATCACCCTGACTTCCTCGGCCAAAGTAAAACAAAATAGAAAAGGTCCAGTACTTTACTTTTAATTGGGACTTGTCTAGCTTCAGCGTTTATCCATTGGCTCTTGTTACGGCCTTCTCTGGCAGATTAAAGAGGTTTTTAGTACCCGGTATATCTTCCCTAGGAAGAAATTTATATGCGGGAAGCAAGTCACCTCTTGATCTTTTTAATAAACTAAACAAATGGCTCCCTTCAAATCCTTGGTGTAGTACATTTGCCCCCCAGTTTTGGGTAATGTTTGGGGCTCTTCAATCCTGTCATTGGAAAACAAGCAGAGATGGAGAGAGGAGGAAACAGAAATAATTCCAAACCCCTGGAAAATCAGAGAGCCAAACCCTCCCTCCTCTTTGTCTGTACGGATACATTGCTGTTTCCCTTCCCATTGTCTTTGGAAGAAATTTGGGAAAATATCACTCACCTAAAAGACATTTTCCCAATCTGTGTATGATTTCAGATTAATTATTAACAGCTATTACCAGAGATGCAACCGGCTGTCAGCATTTGAGTGAGGGATAAAAATGACAACAGATCTGTGTATTTAAGCACACGTAGATTTTTCAGGGTACTGGTGGGAATTACAGGACGGGTTGCGGAGTGCCCGAGCATCCCCTCTCGCTCCGCTGTGCTGCTCCGTCGCGGAGCTCGGCTGAGGCGGCGAGCGAATGGGCCCCGATGGGAGTTTGTTCTCCGGTTGGCTCTGGGAATGAGGCAGACCGAGAAGCTGAAGTCGTGCGAGAGAGCCAGTCACAGCAGCATCTGAAGAGGAGGAAAATAAAGCAGGTACCAATGATGCACACACATCCTCTGAAAACTTTTTGCTGTTGGACTCCGAAGATCTGTACCTAGTGTTTCCAGTTTAAATTGCTAATCACAAATATTGCTTCTGTCCTTGATTTTTTCACAAAGATTTCACCTTCTCTCCTCAGTCCTGTGAAGTTTCAAAATGTGTGAATAATTTAAATTCTTTTTGCCTCATTTCCACTGTCTCATATGATTCTCATCTGCCTGTCTTGTTTGCCTGATTTATGAAGGTTTGGGGTTTTTTAGGAATTGTCTCCATTTTTACTAAGGGAGAGAATTTTTTTATCATGATAAATTTTGTTATTTTACTGCCAGCTTTCTCCTCAAGGCCCTGATTTGGTGAAGCCCTTCTGCAGTTATTCCACTTTAGGCATGTGCTTAAATCTTCTCAGAAGAAATGGTCTTGGGCGCAGAATTAAAATTAAGTCTTTTCCTAAACTGAGAGTCAAACCTTTAGGAAATATCTTGACTTGCCCTGCTCCTAATTGTGATTATATTTGCAACCTTTAATTTCTTTCAGGACTCTGGGAGAGGAACAACCACAAATACATTTAGAGAGAATTGTCATTTTCCTTCCATTTCTTTACACTTGGCAATGAAAGCTGCTCTTTGCATTTAAAAAAAGGACACCTCTTCCCTAGTGTTAACAACTTTAACTGTTCAAAAATCAAAGAGCAAGCCCTCAAACCAGCAACATTATTAAAATAACATAGCTGGGATTCTTGTACTGGCTTTCTGTTTTAAGGGGGTGCGTGTGTGACATTTTCAAGCCATTCTCTGCATTGTCCAAGGTTAGAAAGTTACATTTTAACTGAATGCTGAATTCCTGATCCTAACACGTGCCCTTTTTTCTTCCTGTGCCCCTTCTTCCCCAAAGTTCGCGTATTATTTTATCTGGAAGGATCTGATTTCTGCCTGTGACGCTGCTCTCCGAAGGCAATGCCACTGGGTTAGGAGCAGGCAACCGGGCACTGAAGCTCACCAAGCCAGTGTGAATGTACAAGCAGAGCCTGGTTTGACTGTGCCGACTCTTCAGAAATCATGGGCTTGATCCCCATTCACCTTTCACATTTGCAAAACTGGCTTAAAAATCACCATGTTAAAAAAAAAAAAAGGGAATTAGCAAGTGGCTTCTTTTCTGATGCCATTGTGTTGTGGAACAGCAGGCCAGCTTTCAAGCTTTTTGCGGCATCCACAACAAATAGTTATTTCTTAAGAAAAAGGATTAAAAAAGTCTGCTCAGAGCTTTGCATATAATCCTATGACTCCAGGACCCAAGGCTTTGAGTAATATCAAAATCGAAATAAATTCTCCCTGTGAGAATCATAAGAATCTGCCAAATTAGTTCACAGGGGTAAACAAACAGCCAAATATTAGTATTCCACACTAAGAGCTAAATCCTATAAGTGGGGCCAGGGTTGCACATGGATTATCCTTTTATAGTTCAGGCGTGGATTTACCAAGGGGATTATAGGCCTTCCCCTCCCCACCGTCCCTTCATCCCCTCCACCCCTGGTGTTGCCCAGCGCTGCGCACTCCCACCACACCGCACAGTTCCTCCTGCCCTTCCCCAGGCACAGGGCTACATCTGTCCCTGTGTTCCTCAGCCCCAAACACCAGCAAGCAGGGGCAAATGGTCACCCCCGTGTTCAAGATTTCAAAAGCAGGAGTGGGAGCGATGCAGAGGTTGCTCGGTTCCAGGTCCTGAATGGGTGCAGCATCCCCGGGGGATGGGGGATTATTCCCCAGATGTCCCGACCTCCTTTCTTCCTGCCACTACTTTGCATTGCTCGATGCCGTTTCCTGAACAGCGGTAACGACGATTCGAGCTGACACCCTGCTTCAGTTTTCCTTCCCTACTGGTCTGATATTGCAGTCCTGATGGGTTGTCACTCTTAATATCCTGCACACTTCCACTGAGTCCCTCGGAGCATCAGAAGGCTTTGATTGCACCCAGGGTACTTTGCATGATGCTGAGGTGCCACATACTTACAGATTTGATGGACTTGTTCCCTCTTTGACTCTCTTTCGCTACTGTATGTGCGCGTGCGCACACACACACATATATGCATGTGCATGCACAGTCTCTCTCTCTCACACACACACACACACACTTATCAAAGTAAGCATAGCTATTTTTAACTGGATTTTTGCTGCTCTTTTCAGGTAGAAACAATTCTGCAACATCACTTGCTTGCTCTGATCCTTTTATTTGTGTATATTTTTATAGTTTATTACTATTATATAAAAATGCCCAGTGCTTTACAAGACACAAAACACAGATAATCTCGGTTGTGAAGAGTGCGCAATCTAAACAAAACAGACAACGTAGACAGGGCTCCCTGAGAAGCCCAGAGGAATGAAGATTAGTCTTGTTTCGTTTTTATAAATATATTCCTAACATTATTGGACAAGAAATAGACATGTTTTCTTCTTCTTCCCCCTCCATCCTCCCATTTAATAATACTTCCCTCTCATTTGCACAATAGAGTTATGATGCAACATGAAATAAAGCCCAGTTTAAGCTGCTGGCCCCGATTCAACAGCCCTGAATCCCATGCTTGCTCCCGAGCGCTCACGTGCTTAAGATTTCTCTGGATTGGTGTCTTAGATCATGCAGTCTATTGACAGCTGCCCTTTTGCTTACAAATGAAACCATCCCTAAATCAATAAGAAAAAACCCTTATTCTCCTCACCTGTTTAATGCCACGGCTGTGGGTTGCTGTAAGATTTCTGAACAAGCTGATGTCTGCAGAGAAAGCAGTAAGAAAAAGAATAGCTTCCCTACCAAAGAGAGCGAGTGTTCTGTGTTTACATACAAATCACCTTCTGGGGCTTTTGTTGGTTGGCTCTAGAAATTTGCTGAGTGGATTGACAAGCAGGGGCTATTGTCTCGTGTGCTTCTGCCCGATGCAGAGCCTCATCACTTTAAATGGACACTCGCAGCTTGACCACAGCTTTCAGCAAGGCACATTTTGGAAAGAATCTGCCTTTGGGTAATGAGCATTTCTCAAATCACTGTTATGATTCCTTTTTTTTTTTTTTTAAACAAAAGGTCATATCTTGCTTCCCTCCATACTCATACTTACCTCCCATCCTAATGGTTTTAAGGATTTGGGGGCTGTAAGGGCAATAGAATTCTGTGATAGGGAGGAAACCATGTAAATGGTCCTGTACAAAGGCAGTGGAATAGGGGTTAAAGCTGGTGCCCAACCAAACCAAGTGCAGGTCCCTCAGAGTGGAAGAATTGTCTGGCTGCAGGGGCTCACCTGGCACTCGGCTGACAGATTTAATGGCATTTGCTTGCTATGTGACCCAGGTCCAAGTCACCGGATGAGTCCTATGGCTCAGATTCCTAGCTGGAAGATAGACATGCCTTGTGAAGTTAGGGAAGTTGATGTGTGCAGAAGAAAAGCAACCAGCAGTTGAGATGCTTTGCACATGTTTCTCATCTCGGCATACTTAATTGCTCAGACTTTACTGCCTTCATCTTCCTGAATAGTGTGTGGAGGGACCTCTCCCCTGGGCATCAGTCACAGAGGTTTGGAGAAGAGGGCTGGCTGGTGAAGGCACTATGGGAGCCCCCACAGGCATCCCCAGGTGGGAGGAGGACACTTCAGGAAGGTACACTGGAAAATGCAGAGATAAACCCGGGATGTTTCCATTTGATCTCCGCTTCCCATTTTCCCTGGAGGTGGTACAGCCTGGAAAGACACGAGTGTGGCAACATGGGAGGTCTCAGCAGGATATGGGAAAGGTGAGCCTTCATTCATAGGTGGGCACCCATCAATTCACATATGCAGGCATCATCAAGACAGGTGTGCCTCAAACCCTCTTCCATGTGACTTGTGATGCCCAACGAAAGCCTTGATGCCAGTGCCCCAGCCATGCCGCGCAGAGCCACTGGCTTGCCCATGTGTCATGCAGTCGCTTGTCTCATGGCAGGCCTGGGATGACCTGTTTCTGCTGATAGTCTCCCTGGTGGACTGGGATAATGTGTAGGATCCGTTCCAAGTCACGATTTGGATTTCATGACCCTCCCCGAGCACGACACAAGGAGGCTCCTGGCGCTGGCTGGGGGAGGTGTGAATGCTGGCCATTACTGGCTCTGCAGCTGGCTTGCAGGGTGGCCTTGGACCAGTCACTTACCCCTGTCTGAGCCCTCTGCTCTCTCCCTTTTGTTGCCTGTCCTGTTGGTCAGCATTTTGGGGCAGGCAAGTCCTCTCCTTTGGCCATCCACAGTGCTTGGTTGCTACTGAAACAACTAACCGCACATCTGCGGCACAAGGTCCCCTCCCTCCTCCTCCAGCCGGAGCAGCAGCGGGTCACATTGCTGGCATGCCATGGTCATGATTCAAACCCTACTGATGACCCACATTTGCTTCCGCACCCACGTTGTGTGTCCTGCATCAGACCAGCCACTTTGACAGGAGGTTTTGGCTACTGCCCTGGTGAATTAGATCTCAGACCCTGTTGGTCTGATGCTGAAATTGGGACCTTATCCCCAGAGGGTGTCAAAGCTGTCGTGGCTAACCTGTTGGTTTTGCCCATGCACAGTTTCATTACCAGCACATTCTTCTTCTGAAACTGATACATGAGTTTTAATTAGTTAGGTTTTCTCTTGCTATCCAGAGGAGCCTCCTGCCTTCAAAGACCAACTTTCAAACATTAACTCTTCTAAATGTTTCCCCCCACATTTGAACCCCTCCCCATCCTGCCTTGTAAATTATCTTCAGTCCTTTACTTTTAGCAGGCAGGTACTTAGTGTGATAAATTCAAGTTAGTGTCTCCTTCAGTGTATGTGTGTGTGTGTGTGTATCTGTGTGTGTAAAGGAGCAAAATAAAGTTGTATCGAGCCATAAATTACTACTCCAGCATCATAAATTGCCAGGGGAAAGCTCCATTTTTGGACTTTTCTTTCAACTAAATGAGATAATTAATGTAAGAGGAAAAAAAATGGGAGAGACCTTCCCCCTCCCTGGAGCCCTTTGCCTTGATGTTTGGCTATGAAACTTCAAGGTTGCAGTGGGGTGGAGATCTCAGTTCTGGAGTGGGGGGAAACAGCAAAGGAGCTGGAGATCTGGGAGGGTGGGGGTCATGGGGATGGGCGAGTGTTTTCATTTTGCCAGGGCTGTGGGAGGGACTCTAATGCGGGCTGTGACCCTATTTAATAAAATGCCTAGGAAAGCAAGGGGCCAGGAGGGGGGGCGAGAGGGAGACGCAGTGGCTGGGGCTGGCAGGAGACTGTCATGAGATGAAAGTGGCCCTTCGTCCATTCCTTTCCTCCCTCTCTGCTGTCAGCACTTTTTAATGTCAAACAGCATGAGCGGTTGGTGGGGCTAGTTTCTGTCTCCACATACGTATTTTATTCACTTTCCCCAGAACTGCAGCCAGACGAATTCACTGCTTGGGAGCGACTAGAGCACAGTGCGGGTGGCCCTGCCGGCATCCTTTTCACCAGGATCTTGAGCAGAACTTTTTTTCAGGGCTTTCTCTGAGGCAATAGCTTGTCAGGGAATGGCTCCTTCCTGCCCTGCCACCCTCAAGTCCTAGACCACCCTGGGTCTAAAGCTGGTCTTACACAAGCCGCCACAGAGACCAGTGTGGGCATCACACCGTGAGTACTGTCCACATGATAATCTGGTCCCTGTGTATTGGACTGAAATTTAGCGAACTTCAGTGTCTCTGAGATCCCTGCCACCAGTCTGTTGGGAGACACTGGGTCATCTATCAGGCAGTGCCTCAGTTTCCCTGCCTTTAAAATGGTGGTAATCATGATTACTTCATTTGTGATGAACTTTGCGATGTATGAAAAAAAAGCAAGGTAAGAAACTGTTGCTTTTATCAGTTGTGGTAATCTGTAGGTGAGCTAGCACCATACAGCCCAAAAATGCCCCTTAGTGAGGTGGCTGGCTATGCTGGGGCCATGGCCACAGTGGTAGGTGGCCCCGGTGCAGCAAGTGGTGGTAAGTGTTACCACGGGGTCACTGCACATGTGGCATCAAGTTCTGCATATCTCTGCTGTGGCTGTGGACCTTGCTTGGCATGGGCATGCTGCAATAGCTGTGCATGGCACCAGCATGCTCTGAGCAGGTGCCCACGTGGGGCTCTAACTGGCACGTGCGCGTAGCACCAGGTTCTGCTGTGGGGGTGTCTTCCGTGCAGCACCACGTACCCCTCGTGCTGTATGTGAACTACCTTAGGGGGTGCTGGGTGTGTGTCTGTGGGTGTATGTACTGGCTGGTGGCAGCCACTCTCAGATGAAGAGGGGCTACAGTTTTGATATCACCATCCCTTGTAAAAGCAGCACCAGGCATCCCAGTTTCCTGTGCTCCAGACAAGCACACCCATGTACCTCTCCTCACAAGAGCCAGCACCACTGTGGTGTGCCACACACGTGTACTCTGGTGTGTGCAGGCAGTGTTAGGATTACTCCAGAAGATAAGGTTAGGGCTTCACTCCTCTTTTCTGATGCAGACTTCCTACATGGCCTTAGGACCTAGCTCAGCCCTGGTCTCTCTCCTTTTCCCAGTCCTGGCCCAGAAGGCATAGTACCAGACTATCACAGCAGTGTTGAGAGAGTAAATATTTCCTACACTGGGAGGTGCTACAGGTAGGCATCTGTGTGGTACCAGAAATAGTGACGGTGGTTCCATGTGTTTGGGATGGGTTGGCAGAGCGTGGAAACTGACAGGAGGTACGCTGACACTGCTGTTTTCCCCATAGCCTGTGTGGCCTCACCTGGTAAACCTGTGTGCTGAGCCACAGTGAGGGACTCTGGGTGTGGGTTTGGTTTTGATTGCCCCATGGTATTTCAGAAGGCCCAGAGGGGCTCAGCCCTCATGGGTGAAGACAATTCATCTTTGCAGTGGAGCTGGGTCACAAGACCCCAAGAAAAGTGATTTCTGTAGCTTAGCTGATGGGAGCTACCTGATTAAACTGTGGTGAGCTGATGGCTTATGGTCGTGAGCCTGAGCTGTGCTGTGTTCTGCAGTTGCAGATGAGGATACATTTTGACACTTATGAAACTGAAACCATCACCTTTTTGTAAATTTAAGCTCAGGTAACCCAGCCTAAGCAATTGCATTGTCTGTCATTTGTCCTCTTCCTCACCACAATAATGTTGAATCTACCTGTCAATGTCAACCATACTTGACACAAGGACAGAGCCCACCAAACTATTCTGTGTCTAAGAAATGTGCCAAAATTAATGATGGGGTAAAAAAAAGAGGTTCACATTAATGCAAACAATGGACCTGCTTGTCTTCTCTGCTGGCCAGCCAACACCTCCTCCATGCCCACCTCCATGCCCAGTGGCCAAACAGCACATGCCTTGGAGCCAGTGATGGCACATAAGCTGAGGGTCCTTCTGGGACAACAGGAGGCACTGGAGAGGAGGTTGTCCACTGTGGTTATTGCAGAGGTGATGGAGGAAGGGCTAAGGAATCAGGACACAAAGCCATCAGAAACCAGGTTTCGCTAGTCTTGCTGATCCCAAGACTTGCTTTGTCTTCCCTTTTTTAGGTCTATGGAAAATCCTGCATCTGCCCTCTGGCCTAGTCATGGGATTTGCTTCAATAAAGCTGCAGATCATTTTCTACCTGGAAAGGTGCAGCTGGGAGGAAGGAGATGGGAGGGAGGGGAAGGGCCTGAGCTGGGCAGCTCTGTCCCTGGTGTGGGGTGCCTGGGGGGGGACACACACCTGCACATACCAGGGATGGTTTGGGATGGACAGAGGTCCAGGTGTGTGTGTGCCTGGGTGGGAGCATTGCCACCATGGCCTTGCCATGCTGGTGTGGGGCATGGGCCAAGGGGATGCAGCTTGTTTCTCGGGGGTGTGATGTGCGTGGGGCGGGGGGAGCTGGGCTGCCTCTCTGCAGCCGGTGGGCACACGCTGTGCTGTTTCACAGCGGTGTGTGTTTGGTGAGGAGCTTTGGCTGTCTTAAGCACCTTTCGAATACATTTGGCACAGCTCATTGAATCCTTTAACAATCCGGCTCCTGTCTCCTCTCCCCTCTCTTCCCCACAGCCAGCGCCTTTTTTCAAGAAAGAGCAATGACACAGGCTCCCTCCCACCCGCGCCCCACACTCCTGTGGGCTCTGTCCCCAGCCCTCCTGCCCAGGCACTGTCCCCCCTCACTGCCCCATTTCACAGAGCCATCTCTGAAAAGAGGATTTTGTTGCTGGCGAGAGGTTCCTTGCTGGTGAGGATTTTCCAGAAGTCAGCAATTCCCAGGCCCTACCCCTGCATGGAGAGAGCTAGTTAATGGGCCATTAACCAGAGGAAGGGGAACTCTCTAGTGGCTGCGAGCAACAATAACAACAAAACAACCCAAAAACAACAAAGCATACCCGAGGAAAATGCACCAAACATCAGGAGGAGTTTCAGGGAGAGAAGGGAAAAAAAAAAAAAAGAAAGGAAATCCAGAGAGATGTCATTGTAAAACCTTGGTTAAAAACCAAAGCCTTGGTAAAGTAATTGCCTTCTCTGGTGAAGAGGAGAGGGGTTTAGACTTGAGTCACACAGCCGCAACAGCTTCTCTTCCCCCTGTCCTCTCAGCCCTGTCCCAAATCGCTTGCTCCCGGACTGGGGACACAGCAGGAGGACAGTGAGGAATGGCGCCAGCATCTGTGCCCAGGGTAGCAGCCTGGCTCTGGGAAAGGTAAGAGGGTATGCAGGAAGGTGAGGGAAGGAGTGGACACAGGCTCAGGAAGGTGGGTAGTGGGGGAGAAGGGTACGTTAGGGCTTGCGGGGTGATACTGGGTGAGCAGGGGGGCTCAGTGTGTGCAGACAGCAGCTATCCAGAGAGGTCATGAAGTGCAGGGGTTTGAAAATGAAGCAATGCAGGAGCAGGCATGGCACTTGCAGTAGCCACAATGTCCCTGAGCTAGCTAGTGTCAATGGCTTGTAAATCTTTAATGGCCTACCCATTTAGTTGAGCTGTGCACCCAATATAATAAAGCTCTTTGGGCAGGGAACGAGCACCCACTTGGGAATTAGAGTTGTGTTGCTGTGCTGAGGCGCTTGTCTCACTAGCGGGTGCTGGGGAGAAGCTCTTTGGCAATATGTTTGTACAGTGCCTTGCACAGGAGAGCCCCACAGTGCCTGCAACCTCCCAGCACTGCTGCAACACAAACAATGCAAATCATTCTTTCCAGAACTGCATCCACAGTTTCACTGTTCTCATTGCACATTCACTTGCTTTGCTCTCCAGCTAAATACTTTGCACCTGGAAACATGCACTTGAATGCCATTTTGGTGGTGCTTGCTGGTTGGAAATCAATATTAATTTACTTGTGCATGTAAATACAGAAACGTATTTATAAGTTTCAGATCAGTTGCAAACACATGCAAATTCTGTACATAAATTCTCGCTCATTTATGTAATCTGTTCAGTAATATCATTAAAGAGAGCACATCTACTGCCTGACTAGAGTTACATTTGCAATGCGCTGAGATCAGCTGTGACTATTCACTTACCACACTCCCTTGCCCATGCAGCTCCCAGCAGTGGGTGATGCTCTGGCTCCAGGTATTTTCTGCTCTTTTCCTGTGATGCGCTGTTACTTTTTTTGAAGCTGTTTTGGTCTTTTTTTGTCTTTTGAGCAAAAGTAGGTTTGGTTAAGGAATTTGAGAACTCTGTGGTTTGTGGCATAGGGAGGGGTATTGTGGTTTCTTGTGGATTAAACACCTGCTGCAAAGTCCCCTGTGATTGCAAATGCACTGGACTTGATCACATAGTTGGTCTCTTCCAGTCTTGTGTCCCTCCAGCTACAGATCACAAGAAGAGTGGGAAATATTTACAATTCTACAAAAAAGAAACATGGTCAAGCAAGACATCATTAAAACACACTCTTAACAAGATGTGGTGTGTGTATTTCTCGGAGTTGTCATTTGAGAACTGCCCACTAAATTACTCTTCAGAGAAGTAACTCTGAGTGAAAGGAAAAATCATCTGGTTAAACATATTGTATGTCAGTGCTGAGAAAATCATTAACATATATATGCTGTAGAGAAGAGAATTAGCCAGCTAAAGTCTATCAATAAAGTTATACCACATTTTTATGATGCTGGAATTAAAGAGACCTGATAGAAAAATACCAAACTCATTTTATTAAAAAATATAGTCTTGTCAAAGCTGTTTCCTTTCCAGGATAAATGAAACTCAGCCTTATCAATATTACTGATTTTAAATTGTCATTTTAAAGCTCAATGCATTATTATTTGTAATTATTTAATAATTCCAGTAGATGTGAATTGGTCAAACCCCTGATTTCTTGGTAAGCCATTTTGACACTTGAAAATACTATGAAAGCAATCCTGAAAAAAGGCACTGAATTTTATAGGCACAACAAAATATTCCTTAGTATTGCTACTTTTCACACCAAAATGTTTCTGAAGAAGACTTTTGGTTCAGTGAATAGCCCTGTGTTAAAAGTTGTAAAATGAAGCACACAGGAATGAAGATTCTTCCTTGTATGTACCTAAGGCGGAAGAAAGTGTCGACTGTGTTGCAGTATTTGATAGGTAATATATGGTTACAGCAGCTGACAGAGTTTTACCCCAGGGCAGAATTAAGGCTAAATATTCACTTTTGGCATTTTTATTTTGTGTTGCACAAGAGTCTGTATTGCATAAACATGAATTTTTGCATTTTTTCCTCAACTGTTTAAAAAAGGAAAAATGAAGCAAAGACAAAACAGGAACAAATAAAATTCAAGAGAAGGTGTGTGCTGATGGTGATTGATTGCAAAAAAAGGGACTAACAGCTTCAACCAGTCTACAATAGGTTCAGATACTCAAGCGTGTACGTATGTTAAATATTATGAGTGATCACTTAGCCCAAGGAGAGGTACCAACCCACCCTGCTTACAGAAAGCTGGAGTTCTCTCTGCTTACCATGGTAGCTTCAAGATTGAGTTCACAATAATGTGTCTCTATATAGGGCATATTGGTATTAAAATAACTGTCTCGCAGATATGTTTTATTGTGCAGTGGATACATGAGATCTTTGTTGCGTACATGCTGGCTCAGTTTTTCTGAGCTGAGGACATGAATCGTCCTCCAAACTGCCATTAGTTTTGATGAGAACTGGGTGGCTATTTGACTTAGATGTCTCAGCAGACGGGAGTAGATCACACTGGAAAACATTGCTGCAGAAGCACATACACACCACAGGCAGGTTTTACATGCTGTCCTGTGGCTTTGGT
The DNA here is from genome assembly GCF_028858705.1 of Grus americana. Taxonomy (NCBI): domain Eukaryota; kingdom Metazoa; phylum Chordata; class Aves; order Gruiformes; family Gruidae; genus Grus; species Grus americana. The sequence continues at coordinate 22,336,795 of NC_072858.1, forward strand.
CTGGAGGCAGAGGGAAACCAGCCCTCGGCAGGACAGTGGAGAGGCATGGGGCGATCTTTGCCCACATGCCACGTTGAGGCCGCAGAGCTCTCGCACATAGAAGGGATGTGTCGGTTACACTCCGTACGCACGTCCTTGTTAGTGGGTAATCTGATGGTGCACGTTTGCTGTGGCTTGTGCAACTGAATGACTGCACACAGGGGGGCTGGGTATTAATTACACGCTTGAGAGACATGTGTCTGTATGTGTAGCTGTGGTCCTGGGGAAGACCCTGAGTTTGTCGCGTACTCCTTACATTTGTGCAGCTGTGGTGTAGAGCCATGACCTGCTATCTGCACCCCCGATGGGTTTCGGAGACCTCGCCAGGCAGCTTCTGCGTGGGGTGGTGCTACAGTGTGTGCAGGTAGGGTAGGTTTGCTGCCCACTGGGTGGGTTTTATAGACTCTGCATGTGCTTTCCTGAGCACAGCTCTGAGACTACAGCCAGCCGCTGAACTCCAGTGGTAACAAACAGCCCCATTAATGCAGTGTCACAGATTTCATTAGGGCGTCAGTCCCAACCAACGTGGCCATAAATCAGGGAGATGGTACAAGGGCTTGCAGGCCCTGGTTTCAAGGGCCACATAGCCAGAGACTCATAACGCTCAAGAGGAAATGATCATGAATATTATTTAAAAAATCAGAAATGTATATTAGAAAATCTCTGAGCTTATCAGATGGAGTGAGGTTGGGTAATAGCTGTTATTTATACTGCTTGTGCAGAGTGATAAAGTGGTGCTTTATGACCTGTGGTTTATCACTTAGAATAAGAGTCATGTGACTCCATTAAGGTTCCTTCTGTAGAAATGAAAAAGGGTAAATTAATGTGTTTTTTTTATTGTTAAATATTTGCACTCTCCTAAACCCAGTTTTTATTTTCTCTACTTAAGAAGTAGCGTACAAGCACAAATAAGTTTAAGTTTTGATTGATGGAGAGGTGGGGTGAAAACTCCCTTTATGTCAAAGGCTCTCTGGAGTGAGCCAGCCTCCCACCCGCTAATGTCTATCAGCGGGGCTGGGTTCAGAGAGGAGGGAAAGGCAACACAGTCAGCACGGTTACACCCGAAAAGCCGCTCCACTGGGCCTCTCCAACCCATTGTCTACTGGAAACACATGCTGCAGTCCTGCTGCCGCCTCAGACCTTGTTGCTGCTCTGGGAAGAGAGAGGGGGATCTGTGGAGACCAAGGGTGGAAGCAACACTGGGTGGCCTGAGCAATGAGAAGGAAAAGCTGTTGGCTGAGACAAGACGCTCCCAGGAGAGCACAGGCTCTGCCTGAGCAAAGAGAAATTGGATTCCTCAATGATGTCTTGAAATGAGCATTAGAAACGGTCCTTACAGATATCCATATGGGCCCTGCCATGGCAATGAGCTCCATGGAGAGCCATGGACAGTCTGCCAGGACAATGCAGTTGCTGGAACCTGAACAGGAGAGCAAAATCACAGCAGTGTTATTCAAGAAGCTATACCATTGCTGTGGGCATATGCCTCACAAGACCTGTGAACTGCAGCTGCCAGGAAGGCAGTGGGCACACACAGAGCTGATGGGCAATGACCAGGTTCCCTGGGGCATAGGAAAGCACAAGGAGACCAGCAAACCCCAAGGAAGCTGCTGGGCTGACACAGGAGTCACACCCAGACTTAGGGCTTTTGATTTAGTCTGAGATGCTCACAGATGGGGTTTCAGGAGAGAAGCAAGACCGAGCTGCTCAGGAGGAAAGCATGCATGATAGCAGGCAAATGCAGTCAAGGGCTTTGCTGAGTGACAGTGATGGACACACTCCTCTGTCATCTCTGGTGACTCCTGTGTTCACAGCTCTGCACCACCTACATGGTGCTTCAGGGCAACTGAAGGGTCTTTCAGCTTCCTACAGGCCTCCTTTAGCAAGGTGGTGAGTGTGGGTCAGCAGACGAGTGGAAGAAGAGTTAGGTTATTAACAGCACCTTTACAGCCCCAGCTTTATAAGATCAGAGCACACTGGGTAGCTAACTATGGGACTCTGCAGTAAAAAAGAAGATCCCCCAGAGTGGCAGGAGCCCAATGTTTGGATTCATGTCTATGTGACTTGGTTTTCCTGCTTGTAAAGTGGGGTTTATCATGTTCACCTTCATCAGAACATATCTGGCAAGGATAATTTTAAAAATACCTGTGGAGATAAAAAGGACCACAAGTTTGCTAACATTTTTGATAAAATTTTCTCATATTTTCTCTCTCAAAATCTGAATCTTTTTCTGTTTTGAAGAACAAAAGTATTTTTCACTTCTCAGAACTGGAGGGGAAAAAAAGTTTGAATAAGCTAAAAAAGAAAACAGGTGGAAATCCATGAAAATTGTCAGCACATTTTTGCCATGTCTCTTCCCTTAGATTTTGAAAGAGCGAGTTTGAATACTTGGTGCTTGTTTTAAAATCCAAGTCTTTAAGAGCGTCAGCAGGGAGGGAGTTGTCTGGAAGTGTGAGAGGGATGGTGGACCAAGTATCATGGGCAGAGTGTAATCTCTGCTGTTTCCGGGAAGTACACTAAAGCAGGGTTTTGATTTGGTGGCCTTCAGAAAGCCCCTTCATCATCCCTCCTCTTCCCTGTCCACATCTCCATGTTCAGGGATTTACCCCCCCATACTGTGTGCTTGGTTTGTCCATCTGCGGTGTTTGTATGCTGGCAGGACCTACAATCCCCGCGGGGCGGTCTGGTGCCCATGGCACTGGATGAGCCCACAACAAAGAGGTTGTCCTTCCTTGGCCAGGACCCAGGGCTCAGGGCAGGGCAGAAGCCACTGCCATGAAACAAAAGAAGGGAAGGGGAAAACAGTGACAGCTTGGGAAAAGAAGACAACAGACAAAACCGAAATAAAAAGAGGAAATTAACCAGATTTTTTTGTTTTCCCAATCTCTCATTGGTTGTTTTGTCTCTAATGGTGAAGCCTTCTGAAGCTGGCAGTCAAGTCTGTAGCCTTAAGGACAGTTGCTCTTCCTTGGACTGAGTTACAACTTGGGTTCCTGTTGTGTTAAGAGCAGAGTGTCTCAGAGTCACAGAACTGTTCTGGTTGGAAGAGACCCTGGGAGGTGTCTAGGCTAGCCTCTGCCCAAAGCACAATCAACTCCCAAATCAGACACAGTAAGAAGCCGCTCTTCTCTCCAAGAGCAGGAGCAGTCTAAGCAGGCAGAAGGGGCTTCGAGGGCACACACAAAGTCAATGGCATAACAGGCAGGAGGCTGGGGTTTCCATCTCTTTCTGGTCAGTAGATGCCAGCTCCCCAGAGGACTCTGCATTCAAACTCTCTGCCCTGCAGCCAGATGTGCCCCTAGAGCTGTTCAGTCCATTTTGTTGTGCATTCTGCCCAGCGGTAGGGGTGGCTTTTCTCTCCAGGTGAGGATTTGAGCATGGCTGGTGGCTTTCAAGTGACCTTGTCTGTAGGCAGAATTCAGCCTCATGTCTAGCGCTCTCAGCGTATTGCCTGCATGTTCCTCATAGTCATTTCCCATCATGGCTACGTGCTAATTGTCTCTAGGGGAAGTGAGGAGAAGGCTTATTAATCTGTGTACTCAGGAAAGGTTGTAAATCACCGTGTGTTTCCAGCGATAAAATTGGCTAAATAAATTAAAACAAGCACTAATGACCCAAACAGAGCTCTGATGTAGCGGGAGTGGGCTGGGGCATATAACTGTGCTTGGGTATAGGGTACACCTCAATCATATACTTGCTTTCTTCTGACAGCATCCTTGGATATCTCCAGCCATAGCCCTTCACCCCAGCCAGTGTGCCTCAGTGCATCACCAGTATTGCACGCTGCTCTCTCCCCTCTACTGCAGTGATGGCTGGAGCTTTTTAGCTCAATTTTTCTATTTCCTTTGCTTTTCAGTCCAGCAGAACTTGGAGTTAATTCATTCTTGTTCTCTGGCACTTCTCAATAAACCCAATGAACTTTTCTTTAATGCAGATATGCTAAACAGCATCGAAGCCAACAGAGATGTATATCCATTAACAACAGCACATCTGTCCTTTTATATATTAGTGTAAAAAGTCCGTTCAGAAAGATTTCACGCAATAAATAAAAAGGCAGATTCTCAAACAGCCTGTCTGGTGATAAACAGCCAGGGTGGAAAAGTCACCCCATAGTCCTGTTTTCCAACAACCTCTTTCATCTGGGAGGCCTGCGAAATCCTTCACTGACTATTCATCAAGTGCCACTGAAATGCCTGATCTAGCTCTCTAGAGAAGATGTTGGTACCAGACAGTTCTATGTTTTCTATGCAGTAAGTGTCCCTACTAGAAACCTTCTGAGAATATCCTCCAACATTTTCTGGGATGATTAAATACTACTCTGTTTTGCCTCACCATCCAGTTTCAGCCTCTTGATATTAGGCAGAAATGACTCATTTTATACCCACCAGTATAAGAGCTGCTTCTCAAACCAGCAGCAGTCTGCTTCTCCTTAGGATAGCTCACCTGCTTGTGGATGTACCTTGCTGCCTTTCTTGGAGACCACGTCTCTCAAAAGAGATCATAAGGAAAGGAATCTCCTTGGTATGATCTTCACAGAGGATGCACTGAATCAGTGTATCCCTCAGTCCATGTAAGCTCACCAAGTTTCTGCTTTTCTCCCAGAAGATGTGGGTCTCTGGGCTTTCCCTTGCCAGCAGAGGCTGAAGGAATGCTTCTGCTGCAGATGGCCACCACTGCTGGGATGTGCACAAACGTCAACAGCAGAACAGTGCAAAGGTGAGGAAGGTGAGGTGCTGCCATGTCAAGTCAGGGTTGTGAGCAAAGGCTCCTGCTCCACAGTGCACTCTCCAGGCTCCCAGGTTTTCTGTTCCCAGGATCAGTTCAGGCAAAATCCTTCTCTTGTTTCCTCCTGGGTAGATTTGGTGCTTCTAGACATCACAGACAGAGAGTCACTGGATCCAAGGGTGGCAGTGCTTGTGCTCCTTTGTCTGCCCGGCCAGAATCACAGATTTCTCCAGGAGCTGAGTCCAGCAGCATAACTAGGCATCGATTCAAACTGCCTGCAAGGAGCTCACTAAACCATGGGTGCCTCTGTTTACCACGCAGGAGGAGGAGAGCTCCAGCTGTCCACCAGCCTCAAGCTGGACTCAGTCAGCACCTCAGAAATAACGTAATTTGTCTTGTATCAGTTGCCTGAGTCCTGTGGGCCCAAACTCTCTGGTCCGTATTTGTATCTTATAAATATAAGAACTGCTAATAGAAGTGTTTTCAAAGTGGTCCAAACAACCAATTATGTCTTTCTTTCATTTATAGCTTTTGTGAAAAGCTTACAAATGGATGCCACCAGCCCAACTGAGCTCAGAAGTCTGAAGAGCTTTTATTTCACTTGGTATGACCACTGTGCCAGCCCACAGCAGACACCAGCTCAGTCTCTTGGGCCTCCTTAGAGCTCTTGTCTGTGTTTCCATATAGCAAGTGAGTTCACAATTTGTTCTTGAAAACACAAAACTTTTTGTAAACAATTGTCCCCTTTAGATTTTTTTTTCCATATCCTTTACTCAAAATATTTTCTTTTCATTCACCGTATTTAATGTTTTAATTTTTGCCTACTTGTCATTGTTGCCCCTTTTCCTAATTCCAGCCATTTTCAAAATCAGTAGTGCTGAAGGACGGTAAAGAGAAACAGTACTGATTATCCCCCTAAAAAAAAAAAATCCATTCAGAAAGCCAGGAAACGAAATCAACAAGGAGAGCTTTGAGCTTTCTGCTTTGCTTGGAAAATTGTTGATTCCTTTTGCACCAAGAGTTGGGCCTGATTCTTCTCCGGCAGAGTGCAGCCAAGAATTACAAAGCGAGTCAACAGACAGTGGAACTGAGTTCATCTGAAAAGTAGCCAGAAAAAGCCTCGGGCTATGTTCGAGGTGTCCATTTTTAGAAGGAAATTTGCTTAGGCAGAGGAATACCAGCATATTCAGGGTGAGTGACTCTGTGTGTGTGCATGTGTGTTTTGGATCTCAGCACAAGGAAGGGGTGTCTTGCCACCCCCAGGGGTCGGGAATAGTGCATGCATGGGGAGGACCTATTATATTATTTTTCTTCCACCTTAATGAACTCCTCTCATGTCCACCTCTGATCAGTGGAGTATGACAGAGGGTGATTGAAGGCCAGTCTCCCAGGAAATGAAGTTTGTTCACACAGCCCAAGTATGCTGGCCCTACTGCTGCCTGCCTCTGATTTATAGGACCGAAAATTCCTTCCTCCGGTAACAATAACGCTCTTAAACTCCAGACCCCTCTCCCTCACAGAACCTTCAGACAGGGCAGCCTGAGCCCAGGAGAGACGGGAGGCACCCAGCAAATATATCCATCAACACAACTCGGGTTTCAAAGGAATACGAGACCCCACAGGGTTAGGCTCACAAAGGTGGGGAGCGGAGGAGTCCGGCCACCATCCTGCAGCACCTCCTCCTGGGAAGGGGCAGCAGTGGGAGTGACTATGCCCCAGAGAGGGGCAGGAGCCACAGCATCTCCTATGAGCCAGATGGCACAGAGAGCCCAGGATGGTGTTTTCTGGGCCCTCTGGCTGATGCTCAATTCTGGGGCTGGGAATGAGTCTGCTCTGAGGTCTCCTAATGTCAGAGGTTTCTTCCTGCAATGTCTCCTCTGGGATGGGGCTGCTGGCTAGGGAGCAGTCCCAATGCTTTGTCTCTCTTTGTGTTGTGCTTGGCTTTGAGAGGACATTTCCTGTGAGCTCAGACTGTTTTGTAGCACTTAAAGGCAGCAGCGGGTGGCTGTGACTGCTGGTTCTGCAGCACCATTGCTCCTGCACGGCATCAGGCTCATGCTGAGAGAGGCCATCAGGGGGAAGTGCCACACCTGCCCACTATATATCAGGAAACATCCTCACCAGAGCATGGTGGGGCCCTGAGGTGCGGCATACAACAAGGTGTCCAAGGGTGCAAGGCATGCTGGCATGGCGCTGGAGGCTTTGTCCATACTGTCTAGTGGGGCTGGTTGGTGGCACATGCCATGGCCAGGCACTGCCAGAAAAACTGAACCACTTCCCAGCCAGGGAGCCTGTAGCTAATTAAACAGTACTGATGATCTGGGGACACATTGTTTCCAGGCTTTGTTTTATTTAGTAACATAGACATGGACATACAGTGTGGGTATTAGGGCAGCCTGTGAGCTGGCAAGACCTGCACACATGCACACGCATGCACATTTTTGTAGTTGGGGCCCCATGTTCGAGCTTAATATTACTGTCAGAGTTTTGGGTCAAGGGGAGAAAAAGAGCTTGAGCCCTTTTGCAACAGGACAGTTGTGGTTGCCAAATTGCAAGGCAAGTCCTGGCAAGAAACAAGTTCATTCTGTAACTTTTTTTTTTTATCATTTACTTATTAACAGCTCTTTCTGGCTCTCCTGAAGCTGCTGACCTGTTCCTCCTAGACAGGGCAATTAGCAGGGAGACAATGATCTGCAGAGGGCAAGGAGCAGCCTGTGCTGGGGTGGGGGTGGAGGTGGGGACGGGCTGCAGGAGGACGAGGGTCACAGAGGAAAGAGCTATTTATGGCCCCAAGAGGGAGGATTCGGTAAAAGGCCATCTAGCTTGACTTGACTTCCTCTTGACCTATCCCTTCTGGGAGATACTGGTGTACCTCCCCGCCCCCATGGGCTTCCAGTGTCCCCAGTGGCTGGGTACAGGGATAGACTGGTGAAGGTGGCAGTTAGCAGAGGAGAATGTGGTGTGCCATATGCCAGCTCCATTAAACCTGTGAGGTGGTATTTTAAGCGGGAAGGAAGAGATCTTGCCAAGATCTTGTAGTCTTCTCCACCACTAGCCCCAGTAATTGCTCCTGGACAGACAGACAGGAAAGCTCTTCATTCTGCCCATTGGAAAGGCTGTTTCACCTCCCAGTTTTTGCTGTGGTTATTTCAACAGAAGGTCTGTGGGACAGTAACTCTGCGTTCATGCTGGTAGCTAGCACAGAGGGCTCTGATCTCTATCTCACAGTCTCCTGTGCTAACCACAGTGCAAGTAATTGCTTGACAAAGAGCGCAAGTCTGGCTTATACAAGTGTATCTGACCTCCACATCTGGGGCAGCTCCTTGACGTCCTGCTACGAATGCTGTTTCGGAACATACCCCTTGTAAGTTATGAGTCTTTGCATATTTGTGTCCTTCAGACCACCTTCCCTTCTTTGCTGGAACCTGCTGAGACTGGTCACAGCCATGGAGGGCTTCCCAGGCTGACACCTCAGCAAGAAATGAGCTTCGTGCTGTAACTGAGTGACAATGTATACGAAGAACCCTTCCTCTAAATAACTGCTTGCAGAGAGAAGAGTTAAAGGCATGATATTAAGTTAGATAACCATGTTAAATTGCATATAAAAAGGAAGTTTCTAATTCCTAATATACTTTTGATGAAAAATTGACCTTTTTTAAAATGAAAAGCATTTTTATGGAGCAATCCTGTGAGATGCCAAATGTTTTGGCCCTGATCTAGCTAGATATTTTACCACGCACTTCATTTCTTAAGCTGCTCATGTGCTTAAATATTTTGCTGGATCAAGTCCAGAGCTCTCAGCATTCTGTATGGTGTCAAAGGACCAGGTCTGTGTTTGCAGCAGCGCTGCTGAACTCGGCCTATAATGATTTCAACCATCACACAGAAAGCATTTTCTGTTAATGTACTATCCAACAAAAAACTTGAACAAATTTCCTTGGCATTTCTCTTTGACATGTATTTTCTGATGGTATTCTAGCAGACAGGTTTACTAGCCAGACTATTTGTGAAACAAGGTGCTTGTAAGTAAAATTTAGTGGTAGCTAATGGAAAATTAATTTGTTCAAAAAATTTCAGTATTATCACCCAAGATCTGATTTTAAAAGTGACTGAAGACCCACAGGGAAAGAAATGGAGTGCGTGGCCACTCCATCCCATCAAAGTTGACCAAGACAGTTTGAATCATTCACAGAAATGATTTAGAAAATAATTTCAAACAACAGATGGGGAGGAATTATCAGCTGATGGCAGAAAACCAGTGAGCAGAGAAAGAGACCAAGTTCTCGAGCAAAGTAGTTCTCTGCAGATGGCTGGATTCAATAAGAAAGGATAAAAAATTAACCTGACAAGTAACAAAAAGTGGACTACCTGAGTTTCATTGGTCCTACTAAAGGGACTACAAAGAACAAGAAAGAAACAGCACTAGGTGTGAAAAGGTGAGTCTGATTTCTAATCTTCTGTGTTGTAATTACGGTGTTAAATGTGCAAGTGCAAAGTGAACGGATGAGATGGCATAACTAGAAAGAATTTGTGGAAGAGAGCTGAGCAGAAACAGGCTCTGTCAAAGCCAAAAAGGATGCATGCCAACGTTGTTTCTCTTGGCATAGGTCAAAAAGCAGACTGTGTGACAAGAGAGAAATTGGAGAAGACTGAGATAATGCCCAATTAGATCATGCAGTTCACCTCCCTGGGGCCTGTGACAGACTGGTAAGGAATTTTTCTGCTGGGGAGGGAAAAAAGAAGTTGTCAGAAATTTTAAAAACTTTTTTTCTTCCCCCCCCCACTTAAAACAAAACCCCACTGAAAAATGTCATTTCCAGCTTACTGTGTTCACTCTCTGCTGCCTATCTTACAAGAAAAGAAATCAGATACTGGCTGTGAAAATGCTCAGTAAGTCAATGCTCCAGTTTCCTGCTGCAACAAAATTTTGGGAAGACCTAATTGTGCCTTTTGTTATCGCTGAAATCCTTCTCAGTCACATGTAATCCTGAGCCCCATTGCATCAGAGCATCACAGGTGTGGTGTTAGAGATATTCCTGATAGTGCATGGCCAGAGCAGAGCCTGACTCACTGGTGCCTGGGTTAGCTGAAGCCATTCGCCCAACAAATATGAGTTGCTTCATTCTTGTGGCTCCTTTTTGTACATGTTTTTTATGACTACCAGGAACTCTTGCAGCTCTGGAGGGAGGCTGAACACCTCTGTAGTTGCTTTCAAGTGGATTGTGAGCCTGCCTCAATTCTGAGAAGACTTTGGGGAATTATTATCATTCTGCTGGGCCCAGAAGTCATGATACTTAGGTTATGTCTAACTGAGAGCCTGACTGGCTGGGCTAAATTTGGCAAGAGACTTCTGTATGTAGACAGTAGGAGGGATGGGAGTAGCATCTGAGCATGTGCTGAATTTAGTCTGCGGTGAGGCTCTACTGTGAGTTGGTATTAGGGCCAAGAACAACACTGTGATTCCCCAAGCCCCGTGCTACCTATTGTACCACAACATCTGCTCAGGCTCTTCTGGCACCAAAATATTCCCTGTAGTCTTTTTCCTCAGTGCAATCTTCAAAAGCTTTAAATAGTGAAGATTCCTAGTGGGTTTCTCTGCCAGGAAGTTTCTCCCTTAATTTTGTTCTGCTTCATTTTTATCTTATCTTTAGAGAAAAGTCCCTGCTGTTATCCTACCATCCAACCTAACCCTGTTTTTGTTATTATCTTCCACCTAAACTTCCCAGGTTTGTCTCCATCTTTAGCAATGTTTTTAACACTCCTGGGACCTGGGACTGAAATTCTGTTCTCTGATGTGCTGGTGGGCATGTAAATCCAGTTTACCAGACAGTGACAAACAGATTTATGATTTATTTTGGAAAATGCTGACTCTGAAGTATTTTCTCAGCATTACCATATTTTCTTATTGCCCTGTGTAATAGGGTGAGTTGAAGACACCTGCTGCAGGGAGGGATTCGCTTGTGCATGCACGGATCTCCCCTCAGAAGAGGAGCAGTCCTGCTCTTTGTTGCACTCTATCGGGCTAACGAGTACTGGTACCAGTAGTCGTAGCTACAGAAAGACTGGTGGATTTGAACCTGAGCTGGTCAGACTTTAGATAGTATGTGCAACTGTAGGGAAAATGCTGGGGTTTGTGACTGCATCTTCAGGACAGAAGGAAGCAGGAGAGGTGCAAAATCACCCCAAGGGAGGCAGCATTGCACGTTTGTTAGGAGGTGGTTGCAGCTGACTGATCTCTGGCTCATCCCTCCAGCTAAGTGTTGAGGAGAGCTCCCTGGGAGTGGCAATGGCCACTCTCTGGGCTGGAGACCTCGGTCCCTCCCGCACGTGTGGGACCAGAGGGGTGGATGGCAGAGGGGGCTGCTCTGACATTTCCTCTCCCAGCGAGGAGGGACGCTGTCCTTGCGAGGCTGTCGAAGGCCAGCTCAGCCCTGCGTGACCAACTACAACTGCCGCTCCTGTGTCCTTTCCCCCCGGGTGCTGCGTTCATTAGCTGTGAGGCCTTAGTTTTATGGGAACCCTCCCACCCGGCTTCCTCCTGGCTTAATGACAGGCCCATTAAAGAGAAGCCAATAAAGCCACAGTGCAAGAACAGCACGAGGGCCGGCTGCCTGCCCGTCTTCTTCATGTGCGAGCCAGGTCTGGGGGCAGGAGGAGGCAGAGACACCCCTGAGTTACACAGAGGTGACCCCGAGTGCCGGGAGAGCCCACAGCTTGCAGGCAAGCTTTCGTGCTCTGCTTTTGGGCTCCCTTGCATAAACTTTTCCCAGTGTGGGGTTGGGGTTTTTTTGCGGGTTTTTTTGGGTTTTTTTTTTTCATCTCTGAGGAGGGAGGAACAAGGTCTTTTAATGAGGGGAGGATTAACAGGCCATAAGACTCAGCCCTGAAAGAGCCGTCGGTCTGTGGGGCCACTCAGCAGGATGCAGGGTAATTGGATTGGATCCCAAAGTGCACCTTGAATCGGTTCTGAGGCGGCCACGGAGGGTTGCTCCGGAGGGGGCTGGGGGCCAGGGAGGAGGGGAGCGTGTGGCTCTTTAGAGAAGCCAGAGCCAAGATGGGGGATCAGCCGGCTCATTAAGGGATTAGAGTGTTTGTTCTTCTCAAGACTTTTGTTGCTAAAACACTTTGCGCAGCATTTTCTGGAGCCTGGGGAGCTTAAAGAGCTTGTCAGAGCCCTGCTCTTGTCCCCACACAGGAGCAGAGACGTTCTTTCCTCTGGCCTTCCTGCTGATGCCAACAGCAGCTATTGCTAGCAACAGCTCCGCTCTCCCAGCCTGTCCCATCTCTGGTCATAGTGCTTCTGTCTCCTGTGGGTTTTGATGTAAAGGGGAAGGATGACAAATAGTATGAAGCAAAAGAAGCACATCAGGAGGGAGTCCTTTGACAGTGAGGGACACTCTAACTTGGGGTTTTTCCTTAATATTTGTTGCATGGAAAATGAAGGACTTCGCATGTTTTGTGGTGCTCTCTGCAACCTTTTACCTCCCCATGGGCTCTGTGCTTGGTCTCCAGCACTTGTGGTAGCAAGTTTGGGGCACAAACTACTCTAATTTGTGTATCTGGCCTTCATGTGAATGTTGTGGCTAGAAATTATTACATAGACTAATTTGTCTACCAGCATCATCTGAAATGGGCTGGCTATTGAGACGCAGTGCCAGAAGAGGCTGGACAGTGAAGGAATGGTGCAGTGATACCTTGCCTGAGAGCACAGCTAGCCAAGAAGCTTGGTTATCCTCTGGACCATGGGAAGAAGCTAAAAGCTCTAAAGTCCAAATCAAGAAGTGTCAGATAGCAGTGTGGGCTATTAGGAGAAGATGTCAATGGCATATGTGGATAAAGGCCTATTGTCATCAGTTCATCCATCCTCATGGCCCACATGGAGACTTCTCACCTGACTATCCTTTACCTGAGCTGCCCTGAGGCATGTGGCTCTGGGCATGGACAAACCCTGCCCTGGCTGGCCAGGGGTGGAAATCTGGAGCAACTGGCAGAGCAAAGCCCAGGGGAGGTGGTAGAGGAGTTATGCAGTACTGGGGATTGTCCCATTTTATGTGCCCTCTTCCCCATCATCACTATGGGATTGGTGAGTGAGCACCAACGATTACCCACACAGGTAGCAACACTTGTGGCACAAGGGCAATGCCGTGGGAGCTCTCCATCCTGTCCGTAGGGTGGGTACATTGGCATGACGTGAGAGGGAGGGAGTTCTCCTGTGACTTCCTTACAAGGACCCTCAGAGGCTGAGCTCACCGGGTTTGGAGGTTCACCCCTGTGTCCTGCCAGCGGGACTCTGGCTGGTGAACGCAGAGTTCGTACCCAGAGCCTCAGCCCCGAGCTGGGTGGCTGCAGGCTGACTCACCACCTTTCTGTGCAGAGCAGTAGGTGGCCCCTTTCCCTGCAGGGCTGCAGGCACAGGGAGTTTGGGGTGAATTTGTCCTCCACCTTTAAAGAAGTCTGGGGGCTAGGCAAGGGGGATTTAATCTGTTGTGTGGAGCAGCAAATGGAAGGGAGCCCAGCAGGACCTCTCCAGCTCCCAGTGTAAGTTGCACTCCCACCTCCTGTCTCTGCTGGGCAGGAGTTTCAGCTGTGAAGTGTGTAGATGGGGGGGGAAGCAGGTGACAGACAGGCAAGTGGAGGTGGGTGGGGGGGAAAGAGGGTTACAGGGAAAATAAATGAGACTCCCCTGAAATTAATTGTTTGAAGGGAGTGCCCCACTCGGCTGTGAATTCTGAAATGATTATTGGATTTGCAGGCAGACGAGGAACAGAACGGGTCGGGTGCACGATTAATATCTTATTGATAGCGGATTAAGAGAGCGAGATCAAATCTTTAACTGAGTGGAGATGCAGTTTATCAATTTGTCACAAAAAATGTAGCAATCAGAAGTGGAGAACATCAGGGGCGGCTTGTGGATCGATCCATGTCAGTGCCTCACAGCATGGCTCCGCAAGGAGGCTGGCTCCCCTCCAGGGGCCCAGAGAGCTGGAGGAGACCAGCTTGGTGCTGGCCATGCCAAGAAGGGCCTGGGGACAGCTGGACCTCTGGGTGCAGGGGCACCACCAGGAGAGCTGCAGGCAGGCAATGTCATGCTCCCATGGATGCAGAACAGCAGTGCTCTGGTGTGGGGTGCAAGCAAAGCAGCGGTGCCTAGGGACCACTGGCTTTCCAAGATGGTGGCAGTAGGAAATGTGAATGTTCAACCCTTAGTATGGCAGTGGCTGGGTGCAAGCAGAACCTCCCAGGCTCCAGGGCAGGGTGGGGAGCCTGCTAAATAAACTTTTCAAATGACTTCAGGTGCAGCTGAATGGTATTTAGTGAGGAAAAAGCTCACATGCTATTGGGCAAACCTGTGGGTATTGCCTAGCTTGCTGGCTGTCCTATGTCTGTTGGAGACCTGATGTGTTGTTAACATCTGGATGTTAGTGCTTCTGAATTCTGTTTACAGCTCTGCTGTTTTAGTCCAGCTGGTGAGAGTTTTCCTCTGAGGAGCTTGGCATCAATGTGTGTTCTGTTTTTTGGGAGACCAGTTTGTTGACCAGCTCCTCAGCCTTGATCTGTCAGTATTCATTGCTCATGCATGGAAGGTATTTGCAGCTATTGAAAACATCTTGATAGCTGGGCAAAAAGGCAGGAATTCTACCAAAAATATCCAGCTTAGAAAACAGTCCTTTCTGCATCTTGAGGTGGTTCTGTGACATGAAACCCCTTCTGCCAGCTTTAAAGAGTGTATTGGCTGTTTGGGGTCTTCTCAAAAAACCTGAGATTTTCAATCTCCTAGTTGAAAATCTCAGGTTTCTCGGAAAACAAAAATCACTTCTAGTCCATGTGGCTGTGAGCTTTTTCAAAGTAACCCCTAAAGGCTAAAAACAGAGGGCAAAGGAAGAAGAGCCCAGAGTCATATGGCTGGCAGTATTTGTTTCTATGAGATCAAACTTTTGATTTGCAGCCCTCCCTTATAGATTTTTGTTGTGAATGTTTGGTTTTAGCAAACAGGGAAAATAAACCCAAGGCAAATGTTTAATGAGCACCTCTTTCAGAGCAGGCACTGTAAGCAGCTGTGATGTCTCTGTAGCAGAGCCTGGCACCAGGCTTCAGTCACCAGTTGGACTCCAGCATTTTTTATTTTTTATTGCTAACGTAAAACTTCCTGCTATTCCAACAGATGGGGGACGGCCTGTAGAAGCCAGCAGCCTCCTTGGTGGGCTGTGGAGTCAACAGGAGTCTCTGATAGCAATTTCCCTTCTCTTAAGGCCTTGCAGAGCTGTTCAGTCCCTTGGGCCTTTGCAAAAGATTTTGTGCACCTGGGTGAGGCGTGTGATAGTGGAAAGGCAGTTCACACTGAAGGCAGTCTCATGTCGGCACTGCTAGTTTAGAAGGCAATTACATTCTTGCTAGGGTTGTTGGGTTTCCACATGAGGCCTCCTGGCTGTTTGCAGTTGTTCTCAGGGTCCTGGAGCGCAATGGGGGCCTCTGGGGCTTGGGGGGTGTACAGGTGAGAAAGGGGCCCCAGCTGGAAGCCCTTGAAAGCTGGATAGAGAAGACAGGGGGGAATAAAAATCAAAGATGAGTTGGTTAACCCATGGCCTTGGTTTGCTGCCTGCTGCTCACTCCTCTATACCATGCTGGTTTTTCCCCACCAGCACATCAGAGCCTGTGAGGGGCTTTGACTCCTGCCAGGTTTTTGGAGTGCTCTGAGAGCCAGTGAGGGGCACCATGCTGCTGTGAGGGCTATGAGCAGCGTGATGGAGGGTCTGGGAGCTGATGAATCCTTGAGCTTGATAACATGGCCAGCTAAATCAGGTGATGTGGTTTGTTCTGCATTGGCACAGGGACAAAAGGTTGTGTGTCAGCCTGGTTTAACTGGTGTTAGCTGAGACTGGTGCGTGCTCGCTGCAAGGATGTGAGGTCTTGGGGTTTGTTAGGGCGCAGACCCCAAAGAGGAGGGAAACAAAAGGTATCATATGGAGGTGCAGGTGTACACTGAGATGCCCTCTGCATGGACTGATTCATGATGGAGACCATGAGGTGGAGAAAACTGTTGGCCATCACCTTTGTGTTTACAGGGGGAGCCAAACAGAACAGGGTTGGGGAGGAATTCATGTCCCAGCCACCTGCCCTTGTCTTCATGTGTGACCTTCCTCTGCCCCTGGCTCTTTCACTGATCCCACCACTGTCCCTGAGGTCTCATGCAGCTCCCTGTACCCCTCTCTCTCCCTTTGCTAGGCAAGCAAAGGCTGGTGCATTTCTGAGCTGCCTTGCTCTTTAGATGGAGAAGACCATGTGGCCCTGGTGCAGACACTGATTTAACCTGGGGGTTCCTGTTTGACCTGAAGCATATGGTGGTCTTCTCCCTTGTTTTTACAGAACCCACTTTGGGACATGTAATAGGGTGGCCTCTGCTAAGGCTTGAGTCTGATGTTGCTCAAGTCCAGAGGAAAGAGACCAGAGCTAGGATATACTCCTGTAGCCATGAGCTTCCCATGCTGCGTGTCCCCGACTGGGAGTGCATGGGGCATCACAGTGAAGCCTTGGGAGGTTCATAGAAAGCAAAGCATGTGTGGCAGGGGAGAAAAATGTGAATTTGAAGAAAGAAAGGGTCTAAAGAGAAGGACACAGTGCTGAAGATGTGGGGAGAGAAGGCAAAGAGGCAGGAGATGGTGAGGGGGCCCTTGAGATGACACTTTGCTACTCTTTCTGTGCACTATTGTGTAAAGATGTTGAAAGCCATGGAGAGCCTTTGTTTTGGAAAGAGCCTTGAATTAATTGTGATGTACAGGCTGCCCTTCAACAAGCTCTGTGCTTCTCATTTGTTTTCACCCAGCCTTTCATAGCATCAACCCCCAGAAAGAGCAAGGCTGGGCAGCCTCCCTCCACCCTGTTCCTGCTGCACCTCTGACACCCGCAGTGGAAGGCAGACCCCTTCCTGAGCCCCCCACACCATCGGGTGCCCTCACAGAGGGCAATGCTGCAGGGCTGGCACCCCCCACCCAGCCCAGGCCTCCCTCTGCCACGTCCCACCCAAGGCCATGGGGAGGACTGGGGCATGTTGACGCACCCTTGAGGGCCAGGCCACTCGTGGCTGTCATATGAGCAGTGTGGCCTTTCCCAGCACCGGGCTTGGGGGGCTAATTAGCACATTCAGGGGCACTGCTGGAGTGGAAAGGCGCTTGTATGGTGACGGGGAGCTGGGAGGTGACCTGGGGGGCTGGCGCTCCCCGCTCTTCTCCTCCTCATTCTGCCACGCCACCGGCCAGGGCGAAGGGAGGCAGCTGCTGGGGAGGGTGGGAGGAAGGGGAGCAAGAACGGGAAAGGCCACCATGGCCTCCTGGCGCAAGCAGTGGCTCAGCTAATTTGCAGGGGATGGCGTCCGGTGGTGGCGGGAGCGTGGGCAGCTGGAGAGGCCGGGTCAGCCAGGCACTGCCATCTGGGGTGCTGCACTGTGCTGGCGGGCGAGGGGTGCCGCGGGGCCCTCTCCTTTCACTGCCTCCTGGTTCTGCTCCACAGACCCTCCCTTTGTCAGCCCTCTGAATAGGAGCCCTGCCTGCTCGCGGCCCCGCTTTTAATTAGGGCTTCCGCTGCCCGCGCCTGCCCCTCCGCTGCCACCCGGCCCCCCTCTGCCTGTCCTCCCACTGCTTTTAAATTCTTTGACACAATTTAGCACTCACTCTCGCTTGCCCTGGCTGCTGGCCGGGACAGGAGAAAGGCGAAGATAAGCCAGCCGGAGCACCAGTGGCCTGGCACGTCCGGATCTCAGCCGGAGGGGCAGGCACGGGGCTGTCCCGCTGCTGCCAGCCCGGGACAAAGTGAACATGTCCTGCCTGGCATGCCACCATACCCCAGGCTGCGGGCCTGTGGGGCTCGGCCACCTTTGTAAGGGTTCTTCTGGGGAGGATGCTCACAGCTTAAGACTACCAAGCCACCTCTCCCTGCCATGGGCTCTGGGGCAGTTAGATCTGGGTTTAGCCCATGAAACATGGCCGAGACATGATTTTTCTTTTCTTTTTTGTAAAAATCTGAATCATACCTCTCGTGGCTCTTGCAAAACAGCTCCTGGAATTTAAAGTTCTTGCTGGAAAACATCCACATTTGGGAGGCAAATGAAAGGAAACTCATGTTTTGTTACAGTTTCTGTCTTTGCTTTGGACTTCATGGTTGTAGTTGATGGGCAATTCAGGATTTTCAGAGTTACATCCTCCAGACCTCTCCAGACCCCAGGTGTGTCTGTAAAGTTTTGCATCTTTTCCTATGCAAAACACATTTTGGTGTCCCACACAGATACATCTTCAAGAGACTTGAGTGACAGCGTATGACTAGCCTCTTATGGAGAAATGAGATGCTATGTTTATGCAAATAAACACAAGGAATGAAAGCAGCTGCCACCAGGATTTACAGATAATTCCCAGACTAAATCTCATCTTGTTGGCTCTTCCTGGGGATGCTTGATCCAGAAGCCTCCCCTTGGCATAAGCTTGTCACTTTTGATATCAAGGCGCTCATGAGATGACCTTTTATTTGGGTGAAATGCAGTTGTCCCCCCAGAAACAACAGCTCGTGCCTCAGCGACAGGCAGTTTTGTTGCTCCTTGCTCCCATGCTGTTTCCATGTGGTGGACCACTGAGAGTTGGGACTCTGGGACATGATGCTCTGCATGGACCCTTCAGTCTGCATGCCCTGCCACAGGTGGGCAGAGAGGAGATTGAACGTGCTGGGGTCCTTGTACCAACTGCTGCCCCGTCTGCTGCTGGATGGGTTTGTGGGCGACTGTAAAGCTTCTGCGGGGGAGAAACCTCTGCGGCATGGGAGAGGGTTAGGGGATGGACAGAAGTTCCTCTTTGTGTTGTAACTTCCCCTCTGCTTTCCTCTATCAGCAACTGTTGGCAGGTGGGAGTCTCAGCTCAGCCACGCACCATGAGCATGGGGCTGGAGCTCCAGCCACTGGACCCCCCCCCCAGCCATATCCCCCCCCCAGCATGAGGCATCCCAGGACCACCACGGTGCCAGCAGCGCTTGGTCAGAAAAGTGTGGCTGCTTCCCAGGCTGCTAATACCTGCGCAGCCCCAGCGCTGCTGCGGCCAGCCTGACGCCAGCTGGGTTTGTGCCACAGCGGTAAGACCCGGCAAGCGTGAGCTGAGTGGATGCTGAGGTGCGGGCCAGGGTGGGTGGTGCAGTTTGGATGTTTCTAGCTCATCTGATACAATCAGCATTGCTGTGCACATGTGAGGAAAGTTGTTCGATAGGAATGACCCATGATGCTGGGTTAATTCTGTTTACAAAAGAATAAATATTATAGCAGTGTCTTATAAAGGAGAATCAATAGCTTCCCTTTGCTGGGTGATCCCTTCATGTCTTCGAAAATCGATTCCCCCCCATTCCCCTCCTCCTCGCTGCACAGCTATCTGTTTTTCGGGGTGACGGGGGGGTCAGGCGATTATTGAAGTATATGTGAATTTACAATATTAACGACTCACGACGGTGTGTCCGCAGGTTCACGGTGAATTAATTATCTGTTTAAGAAGCCATGAAGAAATCAATCAATGAAAATTTCTCACTCTTTTGAGAGTGAGGGAGCTTGTCAATTTATTTTTTTTTAACATGCACCACATTTAAAGGAGCAGTGCAGCTTTTTTTCAGCAGAGGTGGGAGGGAAGCTGGTTTGGGGCTGAGGGAGACCTGTTCAGTGGAGCACTGGCAGGAATGGCAGCCCCATTTGCTGGCCTCCTCACAGGGCAGAAGGCACTAAGGATACATGTTCTGGAGTAAAGCCAATGGTAGCCTTCTCTAGAGGGAAAAGGAAAGGCCCGGTGTTAGGTAGCACGTGCTAGCAGACATCATTCTAGTGAGCCTGCACTGGGCTGTGGGCAATGAGGTCTGTCACAGACTTGGTCTCCTCCCAGCTTGCTGGCCCTTCTGCCCCTCTCCTGGAGACCCATCTGCCATCACTGAACTGGCCGAGGGCAACATGTGGCTGTGCCTCAGCTGCTCCAGCCTGGGGGGAGCGGGACGTGCTCCCATGATGGAGACAGGGAGTAACAAACAAAGAGCAGCTGAAAGCAGCAATATCTCAAATCACCTCAAGACGCGCTGGAAGAAGTCTGGCAGAGTGCTTCAGCACTGACTGCCATATCTAGATTCGGGACAGGCACTGGTGGGGGTGCAGCCATGAGGCATAGGCTCAGCACGCCTGAACACAGCCCCTCTGGGCCTCCTCTGCAGACACAAGGTCAGGCAGCCCTGGGCAGCAAATGGCCCAAGACTGCTCGTCTCTCCACCGGGTGCTAAAGCTGCAGCCAGGGGAGGGACCCTTGTATTCGTACAGACCTGATCAATAGTTGCACCACATCCTCAGGGGTCTTGGAGTCATCCAAGGCATTCAGGAGAACAATGAGTTGTGCTGAGCGATGGCAACGTGTACTATTAACAGCACCAAATTGATGACATTTCTCTGTTTGGATGGGGTTTGATGACATTTGAATACTGGATCCACGCATTTTCCCCACATTTCAGGCTTTGGCAGGCAAAAACATAGACTTTGATGCTAGTCAAAAAACTGGCAGGGGAAGATGGATCCCGGAACTGCTAAGAGGGTGAAGAAGTCTGTAATTCCTTATGCCTGTCCCAACCTTCTTGAAAACTGCCCCATCTTGTGTCTGCAGAGGATGTAATGGATTGGCACTTGGGCAATGACTAATACCCCAGTTAAAAGGGGAACAACTGGGCCAGGGGGAAAGGAGAGGAAGCTGAAAGGAGGAGAGGGATGAGAGAAGCAGAGTCTTTGGCATAAGTATGTTGGACACTGCCCCTTTCCCTCATCCCTAACCACCAAACAGGCAGCGAGGCAGGGATGCTGCAGAAAGCAAGCCACAGTATTTGGGCAGTGGGGGATAGGGGGAAATGTGTGTGGGTGTCAGGCAGCTGGAGACCCTGACAAACAGGCTAAAGGAGGGGCGGAAGCAGGGACAGCCTCTGAGGCTGCTTCTGCCCTCGCAAGCCCAGGCAGACATGGCCTCTTCCCAACCCCATAATCCTACTGGCCTGTGCCGAGAGGAGTCCCCGCCAGGCACACCCATCGCTGTAACCAGAACGGAGAGAAGAGCCCATATTGACACAGGAGCATCTGTGTCAGTAATTGTCATGCAGCCTGGCAAATTGCTTCAATGTGCCATCCCCTCCAGCCACACAGCTCAGCGGCGGCAGCAGGCCTGGGGGGGCCTGTGCTGCTGCCAGAGAGATGGGAAGAGCCCTGGACCCGGTGGAAAGGGTCAGGACTCCACAGGGACCTGCTGGGTCCTAGTCCAGGTCCCTGTGTCTTGACAAAGTCTCGCCTGATGGCTGCTTGGCAGCTGCTCTGGCTGCAGTGCTCTGTTTTACTCAACTCCGTCATCCTCAGTGCAATATTCCTGATTCAGACCACAACGAGAGAGAGGGGGAAAATTCCCGTCATCCTTTAGGCTGCCATTTACACCAGCCAAAGAAGGTTTGAGAGAGGGTCATACTGTCCTCCCCCCCCTTCCAACCCTTATTTGGCTGCTGGGAACAGGAGATCCTCACTAGTTTACTCCAGATGAGCGCCCAGCTTTTCTCTTGTCCGTACATGCAACTGTTTTCTGATTCTAGACAAAGCTATAACAGAAGCAAAAGGTGAGGTTTCCAAAAAGGATTAGGTACCTGGTTTGAGGCTACATGAACCACAGCTTTTGAGATATCACATGTTGGAACCATTCAGTGCCCTTTGAATTCACCAGGTTGACCAGAGGTGAGTGTTTTCATTTCCCTCTGTTCTTTTTCAATAATCTCTGGTTCTGTATTTCCTGTGTTTTTTAATGGCAGTGCAGTTCCAGCGGAGATTATTAAAGTTGCCTCCATGGATCCAGGCATATAATTTTGACAAAAGACTCCAGGCCTAATCATGACATTCTGAGATAAGCAAGGCCTCCAGAATTTGGCTTAGTGTTGGAAACTCTTAAAAAGATGCAGTTATTTGTAAAAGGTTACAGTTAAAGCCAGCCTCCTGATCTGCTGCAGCTGGATACATGGCCCTCCACCTAGCAGGGGTCTAACCTCTCGTGTGCCCTAGCTTCTTCAGTGATGAGAGAACCACCCAACAATATAAAAAACAAAACCAACAACAAAACACCCTCAAGCCCAAGCATAGTAATTAAATTTAATACTGATGACTTTACCTGCAATCCTTTAATGGCTATGGATTTTGCCTATCTATTGGAAAATGTCTCTGAGATGAAGATCCCATAGTGTCTTCCAGAGGAGAAGGTGTCATTGGTCAGATTTGTTCCCAAGATACGATATAATGTGGGACTGCAAGATCTCCTAGATTTTCCCAATACAGTCTAGTTTGGGGTGCAGTTAGTGTTGTGATAAGGGAAGTGGGTATAGCCATCCATCATGGAGCTTGTGGAGGGGTAAGAAGTGCTAATGCCTTGATCTCCCCTTTGGGTCAGCATCGGTCCAGTGCTTTGATTTGCTGCAAGTGGGTCCCTAGCCCTGGCATAAATCAGCATGGTGATTTCATGTGCCTGGGTCTCTGTACAGCTCACAGTTAAATATTATGTCTCAGATGCCAAATGGATGCAAGTGAAGGGGTCCATGGATTTCAACTCAGTTAACTGCTGAGACCAATATACTTCATTTCTCTTCAGACTTCCCAACTATAATAGCCTGTTAATGGGGTGGTTGTGTCCCACATTAGAGATGGCTGCATTGGAGAGGCAGATGAAATGACTTCTTAAATACAGGAAATTCCAGGTGTTTGTCAGCATCTACGCAAGCACATCAACTGTGTAAGATATCCATGTTCCACTCATGGAGGATAACTGGTTCTGACGGAGCTGTGCTATGAAAACAAAATGGATATCACGTGCACAAGGGGTGGCATCCCCGTGAGTGGTAGGCAACGTTTTAGATGAACCACACTTTGCCCTAGGTTCACTAGGAAGGAAAGCTCCAGCTGCCCTTTAGCCACATTCCTATCGGGTCAGAAATGCCACAGGAGCAGTCAATGGAAAAGCCAAGCGCCATGGCTAAAGCATCGATTCAGAAGACCTGAATCAAAGGAGGAACATCATGGTTTGAAATAGACCTTCTGTGTTTGATATTACTGGACAATAATATTATGCAAAAGGGATGAAGAAGCTAAGAGGATTAGATGCTAATACACTGCTAGGAAATATAAGCAGCTGCTCTCATGGAATATATTTAGGGCCCTCACATTGCAACTACTGCCAGAGTGAGGACCTACCAGGGTAGCTGGGGAGTTCATAAACTTGTCCAGCATGTGAGTATCCAATACACAGCAGATATACATTTTGAGGCCTAGCAATGGGCCTGTGTTATACGAAAGAGGTGTTTCTACAAATGCTTCAGGGACCAAAGACTTCTCAAATAGACTGTCTCTGTTCTTGACTTCCTTTCCTGCTAGAGCAAACACAAACTTCCACGTGACTGACCGACAGAGTCCTGGTAATAGCTGGGAGGCTCTGATCAAAATAACATCCATTGTTTACAAAATAACATGCATTCAGATACAAGCCCATATGGGGGCACGTTTGCCCTGCAAAATAGCCCAACCAGAGGTCCGCAAACTCCTATATCTAGGCGCGTTCCTCCAGGGCTACGCGTGAAGAAATAAGTCATGCCTCTTGCATCCAGCCAACTCTGACCGTTCCTGCATACTGCCATGCTTCAGAACTCAGCTCTGACTGTACCTGCCAGCACGGGCACACCCAGTGAGAGACAGTGCCTGCTGTCAACTGTTGACGCTGAGTGGAGAGACTTGGCCAAGGACACAGAGGAAAGGAGTGGAAGAGTGAGGGCTTGAACCTGGATCCCAACCAAGTACACTTTCTGCTTGTGATTGAATGTTTGAAGAACAACAACAACAAAAAGGTTATTTTTCCCCAGGGAAAGCTCTGTCACTGCAGACTTGCCATGGCCTTTCTGGCCCGTTGAAAGAGGATGTTCTGCCAGGGAGCCAGCCTGACTCCTTCAGTTCTGCATGAGGCAGGGAAGGGAAGTTCCCCTCGGCCCCCAACCTGGTGCTTTGTGGCAGGTGCAGTCGCAGCTATACTGGCTGCCCTTCTTTCCTGGGAGACCTTCCAGACCCACACCTAGAGGAGGAGCTCCCAGAACAGGACTTCCAGCTGTTCAGCTGGTGGTAACAGATTGGCTTCTGCTATGAACCAGGCATTGGGGAGGGGGGTACATACGCCCTAGTGGGTTACTTACACTCTCTGTGTTTTGGTCTTCAATTGCTCCTACAACAGCTGTCATTCCTACCACCAATAATCTATTTCTGTCTTTTCTGTTCTTTTTTAATGCTTGAAACCCAAGGGCTGGGTTCTTCTCTGGGCTATGCCAGAATGAAAATCACTTGCAAGGAAGATCTACCAGAATTGCACCAGAGTGATGAAGATGAGGATCTTTAAGCCAGAGGAGGTTAATTCACAGCTTACAAGTTAGTTAATGTGGCTTAAGGAGACCCACTGAAGCCCCAAGCTTCATTCTTGATAATTTGTATACTGAGTCCAGTATGTCCATCATCAAGTGTCACCAGGCAGATGCTGGCTGCACATCCCCTTCCCCACACATCACTGTGTGAGTACAACACGAAATCTTAGAGGTATTTACAGCACAGACTTTACCACTGCTCAGCTTCTCAGATGTTTTTTTCCGGGTGCACAAGGCAGTGCTGTGACAGTGACAGCAGAGGCAACACCTGTTGGGTCTTGTGATGGGGAAGGGCTGTGGTGCTTTTCAGGACAGGTTGTTGAGATCTGCATGGAGCGCAGATCCCTCTGCATGCCTTCTTCCCTGCTACAGAGAGCCCCGGCCTCCTTCTCTTCACCGCTTGTGAATCCATGGGCAGCCCTCCCTCTCCACGGCTTAGAGCTGTGTCTGACCAGCTGCATGAGGGCCAAGTGGAGGGATTACTGGGTGTGCAAAATTCAGGCCCAGCTGCTGTGAAATGCAAGGAAGGAGGCAACTGCAGAGGTGGTCCGCTCAGTGCGTAAGATGCTGGAAGCTTGTGGTGTTTTTGCAGAGAGGTTGCACCTTTGTATTAAACTAAGTGCTATTACTGATCGCTGGGGAAAAATTGAACAGGTTTGGCTTCCTCAGTGTGGCTGCAGGAGCAGCCTCAATGGGAGAGCTGGTGTGGCCATGACCGGGGAAGGGGTTGACCTTCTTCTCTTCCCCCACCCGCCTCAGTCTGCCAGCAGTATTTGGCAGAGAAGGCTTTGCAATCTCCTGCTGCCTGGGTGCCCGGAGCTGGAGAACCAGGGGGTGACAGTCCCACATTATCACTCCCCGTGGGCCTTTGGGAAACCTGTGTGAGTGTACAAGTGAGGCACATGTGTCCCGGGGAGGGGCATTGTGTACACACTTCTCCATTCATAGTGGCTTAGCTCAAGTGTCCCCCTCCCTCCCCAAAGCATCCCTGACACTCTAGGTGAATATTTGAAAGGCAGGATCGGGGCTTTGGTTCGAGAGCCTCTTTGTACAGTGCTAACTGGTTTCAGGGCTGTAATTATCTCTCCAAGAGAAGCTGTAAATTGGATTAAGGCACTGAGTTGCAGCTGAGTGAGCTCCCTCCATTGCCCCACCTGGTGGGCTGCTGAGCGATAACAAAAAATGCCGAGAAATCGGATTTGGATTCTGCTTCACACTCATGGCTTCCTTCTGGAAAAAATGAAATTTTTCCGGCAGAAAGGGCTGGCATGGGTTTGCTGGCAGTATCAGTCCTGGGCTCGTATCATCTGCTGGCACTCTTCCGGAAACACGATCCCCTCCGTTATCAGAGAGAAATAAATAAATAAACAGCAGGAGATGTTTTGGCAAGGCAGGAGGAATCGCACCAAGAGGCGTGCACATACACACACACACACTCTCACACTCTCACACGCGCGCATGCGCGCACACACACACAGTCACCTCGGCACTGTGTCTTCACAGCCTGAGCTGTCTGTCGCAAGCAGAGGAGAAAGAGGGAGGTGGCAGCACAGGCACAAGGAGACTTTTTTTTTTCTTTTTTTTTTTTTAATTCCTGTCCTCTGGGCTGAAAGAAGAGCCCATTTTTAGCAGCTTATGTTGAAGGCATGGAGGGCCTGGGCCTTGTATTGCTCTTGAAGCAAATCACTGTCCCCTCTATGCTCCTACAGCATCTCTCCCCATGCCCTTGAATAAGGTACTGTTCCTTTCCCATGGGTGCGTTCAGCCCAATATATAAGAGGGTCCAAAACTTATATTGAGAGGCAGTACAAGTTCCCTGGCTGATTTCAGCATCTTGACCAGGACAGACTAACATCAGGCTCATGGGACTTGATCCTCCCCTTTTTGACATAGGAGGGGCTTCATATATGGACTCTTTTTTATACACAGAGGTGTGTATTTCCCTTTGGAGATGCAGGAGCACTGCACTGCAGGTATCTTTGGGGCAGGGGTCCATAGGAAACCCAGCAGGGATGGGCAGTACCTATCAAGGCCCCTGAGCGAAACCATCAGGTTACCCTCTGAGCTTGAGGGACCCACACAGAATAACGCACTGGTGGCTTCATTTCCAGACAAAGTTTATGATGGAGCATATCTATCCATGAAAGAACTAGGTTATCCTGGGTTTGGAGGCAGTCTAAAACGTTGCCCTCTCTTCACAAGTAGAGATCCCAGGACCAGCTTTTCAGGTGAGGCCAATGAGTAGTTTATCCATAATCTGATTTATTCTCGCTCTTAGAGCTATCAAATGGGGTTTGTGTCTGTCTGCAATCTTTTGTGCTCTGCCATCTGCAGGGTTTCCTCCCGCTGCTGGGCAGCTCCAACCAACAGGGCAGCATCTTCCCACTCCTCCTGGCCACAGATGACGCTGGGAAAGGTGTCCCTTGGTGTCTGCAGCAATGATGCCTGTCACCCATTGCATCTCAGGAGCAAGGCGGCCACCTCTGCCCATCAACTGCCCCTGCCAGCTAGCATGGAAGCACCGCTGGCAGGGACTGCGAGGGCTGCCCTGGGCTGTGTGGCTGCTGAGGGAGGAGGGGTATCTCCAAAGGGAGACACACTCTGAAAAACCTAAAGGGGAGTGACAAGCCTGGGGAAGCGAGCCTCCAGTCAGCTGGCATGTCGTGTGCACTGCGAGGCCAGTAATCCCCCATATGGCTCCAGTGTGTCAGCCAAACTGTTCAAATGCTGTGGAGATGTTCTCCAAACTGCCTCCTAATGTAGCTTCTTCCCCCTTGTGTCCCCAGATGTCCAGGTCTTGGTTAAGTCCCTCTAATTCCTCTTGTCCTGCCATCTGAGGGCAGCCACTGCACCATGTCCATGTGGCCTGACGTAGCCCTGGGAGGGCAGCCCTGGCCCCGAGGCTGAAGGATGCTTTGCCAAACGAAGTCACACTGGACCTGCACAGAGGCGGCCTTCTGCAGCCTCGCTGCTCCTCCCAGTTGGTTCTTGCCTTATGCTCCTTTCCTCTGGTCCCAGCCTCATGCTATAATGCAGCACCACAGCACGGCACCTAGAACAGCCTGGCAGCCTCTCTTCTCTCTCCTCCTCTCCTCAAACCACCTTAAAACCCATTTTCTCCTCTGCTGAGTTCTTAGAAAGTGAAAGAATGTCTAAGGGCTCAGCACTCGCAACTGAGTTCAGCTCGGATGTATGCCCTGAAAATAAAAAGGGCACATCCCTCATCAGGACCCAGATCCCCCCAGGACAGACATACCCACACTTTCAATATGTCCCAGCGATTCTCATGCATCCCACAAATTCCCCCCAAAACACGGTGGGGTAGTGAGCAATTTCCTGCTGGAAATTCTGCCTTCCTTTGGGTGCCATCTAATGCTGATCTTTATGTTTCTGTCAGCTTAACTTATTATTTGGTATTCAATTTGGCAATAAAATTTTTATATACCAGGTACTGTGTATTACAGATACACAGATAGATACGTGTTTATGTGTGTGTGTGTTCCTGTAAATTATAATAAGAATTTTGTTATTTTGTTCATCAGGTTCAGCTCTGTTTTTCACAACTATATAGCTTTTGCAAATCCTAACATGGAGAGAACAGATATACTAGTTCTTATCAGTGTTAAAACATTTTTTGCATTGAAATACTGAAAGACAGTAGTAGGAGAGCTGCATATTTAACTCCAACCTTCCAAAGAAGGACTGAACTTTCATAAATTTTTTTTTGTTTGTTTCATTAGTCATGGACTCAACCATTCCTGAACAGAGAAGGACTTAAGCATGTGCTAGGAATTCAGCACATGCTTAAGTGCTGGGAACTTAAAGAGGAACTTTAAGTGCTGAGCGCTACTAGTAAGTAAGATTCAGTGATGATTTAGATAGTTCTTTACTGCATTTTGCCAGCCTCTGCTAGAGTCCCTGAGCTCATGAAGTTTGCATGGCTGTACTGATGATCCCTTCTTGACAGCTCTCCCTAGGAGACTATTACAAGTCCTCTATATAGTTTTGAAAATTATCTTTATTTCATACCTAGAACATTGTCTTTGCAAACATTTTCCCTCACTGAATGTGTCTGTGTGTCTTTCATACCTTTTACTGTGTGTTTTATTGTCCTTGCCATTTTAAAAGCAGGAACATGATTTATAGATGAAATTAATGAGCAAATCACCTGATGCTGAACTGATCCTGGATGTCACACTACTTTAGACCTGATGCTAGTGCAAACAGAACACAGACATCTGGGCTGCTCCAGATTCCCAGCCCTCCAAACAATATGGCCTTGGGATCAGTCCAGCTAAGGCTCTTGCTCCTGCACATTTTCCTTACTGCAGGACAGAGGAGTACATGGTTCTGATAACATCTTATTTTCTGCTCATCAGGCTGCAGTCGGGTTTGTGACTACAATTAAAAGCAGCAGGCCAAATCCCTCTGTGGTTTAAGAGCCCTGAAGTCAATGGAGTTACTCCAGTGATGAATTTGGCCTGAAAGCTTCTGGTCTGGTTTTAGTTGGCTGCCCACAAGCCCAGATCTAAGGCATGTCTTGGGTGGATTTATGTTTATGTTTGAGAATGAAGAGACAGTCAGTTAGATGCCTTTCACATCCAGTGTAAGTTATTCTGCATGGAAACATGTTCCTTTACTTCTATTGTTCTAGCAGGTCATTTTTTGTCTCTCCATGACTCTTTTACTTCACATACAGGACATGGGACGTGGCAGGTAGGATGCCTCAATTGTGCCAGTGCCTAACGGGATGACTTTGGCAGAGCCTTTTAATCTCTCTTTTCTTGAGTCCAGCTGCTACGTCTCTGACCTATGTTGTGTGTCATTAAAGCACAGTTTCCTTTTTACCACCCACCCCAGCTGTAAAGAGCCAAGTGAAAACCTCCCAGGATTTGTGTTAGAGCTGTACAGATAGTCTCTACCCCAAAAAGCTTGTAAGTTAAATAGCCAGGAGGGATAAGTGTGGGAAGGGAATGAGCCAGGGGTCCAGCTTTTAGATGGAGGATTACACATTCCCCAGAGTGGATTCTGTCTTCCTGCAGTTTCAGCTTCCCTGGTTCTTCTTATCTACGTAGTAAATATCTCACAAACACCCATTCTTCTCTTTGCTAAAATTTAATGTCTTTTCTTTCTCCCCCACAAAATCCAGGCTTAGTCCTGACCTTAAAGCAAGCAAGCATGCAAAGCTGAATTTTGAGCTGGGAGGAAAACATGCCCTATCACTACCTGCAGGTGTGCACCATTCTCCCCTCACCCCTGCTTGGCACTGCGGGGCTGGAGGTCAGGCTCAGGACTCACCCATCCTCACTGGGCTCTGCAGGGAGCCAGGACTGTCCCTTCGTGAGAGTCGTGGACAGGGACTCCAAGATGAGGTCGTCCCACAAGCGTGAGTGTGGGGGATTTCTAGAGAGGAGGAAAGGCTGACGCAGACACAGGGGCAGAAGGTATGTGGAAGAAAAGGGAGAGAAATGGTGGATGGGCAGGATTCCCATTTCAACTTTATCTATACAAGAAGTTTTAACTGTAGCAGCAGGGTAAACACAGTACATTTCCCTCCAGCATTTACACTGATATAAATAGGTTTTTTACCAGTTTAACTTTATTCTCTTGTAGGCATGAAATTAAGCTACACAGGTATTAGGTACACATATACCAGTATAACTGTGCTCACAGTCTGAGGGGGGTTATACTGATTTAGCCACAGGGGTTTTTAAGCAGATTAAAGTAGTTAAAAGATGGTATTTAAACCATCACTAGTAATATACATCAGTTCCTAGCTGCAGTCTTTCTTTTATCCATGTACGCATTTTCTGTACTGGCATACATACATGCGCATGAGCTTTTACATCCAAAGCATACTAATTTTCCTCTGCCTTTCCACATTTTTCTCTTTTCACCACCAAGTGAAAAGTGTGTGCAGTCTGCAGTTTCATTTTGTTCTTCTTCCCTTCTTTCTTTATAATTTGAAGATGCTTTCCTAGCTTCAGAGAAGTATATGACAGGAGGAAGGAAAATAAAGAATTCCTATTGCTCTGCTTTTTCAAACTCCCTCAAGTTCAAGCTATTTGCAGTGTGACTAAAAGAAATAAGAAAAGTTGAAAAGTAAGCAACCAATTGAAGAGAGACAGCATTTACTGCAACACAGTCAGCACTGAGAGTGAGTCAGGGAAAACGACATCTCCTGCCTTCTCATCAGCTCCACTCTGGCAATTAAATATTTGTTTAATATTTCTAATTCTGGATTTTTTTTTAAAAATATGTTAAAAAAGAAGGGAAAATTGAGGAAACCAAAGAAAGGAGGACAGGTGGAGAAAAGCACAGCTGGAGAGCAAGAGGGAAAAAGAAGGCAAGAACAAAGTAAATGTGGAACGAGGGAGTCAGGAGTGGGAAAGTGAGGTTTTGTGTGAAAATACAGCCAAGGTGGAAGGGAGAGGCCTGTGCAGCCCATTTGTACCTGCACCCAAAATTTAATGTTTAAAAAAGATTCAGTGCAGCTGGTGACTGTGCCTCTGTGTATGCAAGAGGCACTAGCTTGGACTGGTTGCTGGCTTAACCCTCTCCTTCAGCCGATAGTCTAATTCTGACTGAGGCTGAGGCATCACGTAGACACCATTGGTTGTAGCCAGTAAAGTCCGATCAGCCGTATTGACTAGCAAACCTAGTCGTGAGAACCATGATAAAACCCATACTGTCTTCTGACAGTGCTGTTGAAATTATTGTCTCCCTGTTAAAACCCCTCTGCCATCCCCACCCAACTTCTTCCTCAGAAAAAAAAAAAACCCAACCAAAAACACCAACCCAAAATGATCAAATTTTGAGGAATTAGTAATTCACAGCAGAAACCTACATTTATGAAAGACCCCAATAACAATTTAAAGAAAACTGTTGGGGTTCCTGTGCAAATCTCATTAAGTGCAGAAGGGATGGGGCCATGTGGAAAGGCAGAGGGCTGGGTGTTCAAAGGGCTGTGGGAGGCAGATGGGCAGACTTGGGTAGAGCACAGGTGTGTGCAGGATGGATAGGTGTGTGATACGTGCAGGATGGATAGGTGTGTGATACGTGTGTGGAGGAATGGCCGAACAGGGAGTTGACAGAAATATGTACTTGTGTGACTGGGCTGATGGGCAGGAAGGATGCTTTGGAAGTTCAGAAAACCTCTGGTTCAGCTCTTTGTTCTGCCATCACCTTTCAGGTGGCCCTGGGTAAATCACTCACTCTTTCATACACTGGAGGTAAGCGGGGTCCCATGTCGCACTGGAAACTATGGGGAGTAATCCTTCAGAGACTGAGAGATGCTCATATTCTGCAGGGCTCAGACAAGCACCTTGGAGAGGACACAGACATGGTCTGTGGCCAGGACACTCTGCTGAAATTCTTTGCAGTAACATGCATTCCCCTCCAAGTCTGCTACCTCACACCTCGTTCTGGTGATCCTCCACCGAGCTGAGTTTCAAACCAGCTCTCCCATTGTGCTGGTGTGTCTTCATGCTTTGCAAGCTTTGGACCTGCTATTGCCCTTATCACTTCAGTGTTGTCAAAGTGGTTTAAAAAGCTTTCTAGGGTAGTTGATCAAATGCTGGTAATTCAGATTGAGCAAGAGGAGTCCAAAGATAGAGCATCTCTGGACACTCTTCACTTGTGTCAGAGTGAACGTGTCTCTGCAGAGAACCTGTGGGGTGAGCAGCAAGCTATCTGCACCTTCATTCACTAATGGTTGAAATGATACTAGGAGAATTCAGCATGTCTTTTAGTCTACAGAGATTGATAAATGTTTTCAATTTCAGTCTACCGACAAAATGCAGGTTTAGCTGTATCTCTCAGTGGCATCTGGACTATGAGCAGAGCCATAAAAACGGGGCATTTGAATGATCTTGCAAGAACATCCTGCTGGTTCAGCAAAGCTCCAAGGAATTTTCTCAAGCGACACCACTCCCAGTTGGAGTATATTTACGTTATTGTGGAAAAGACTTCTGCTCTTGATAATTGCCATGGTTGATTCTAAGACCAGGTTGCACAGAGCCTTTTAGATAATGCTGCAGTAAGTGTATCAGGAACACCAAAGACAGAGTAGATCGAAAACTACCAGTGATGGGCATGGCCCGGGACCCTCTGAATTCAGTGCAACTGTTCTGGGTTTTTTTTGTCTGGTGAATCTGTCTGGCACCGCTTGTCTTGGATCTTTGGTGACTGAGTGGGAAATGAGGAACCTCTTATCGCCAAGGGCTTACATCTGGGATGGCCAAGTGTCCAGTGGTCATCTGTGGGGCTTGAGAGGTAGGGACTTCCAGATAGGAGGGATGTTCACCCAAGGCCTCGAGTTATGCCCTGTTCACGCATACCCTGACTGGCTCTTTCTGGCTCTGTCAGCCTACGTGAAGACATTGACTTCCAGGCCCAGTCTGAAGGCACATGCCCCCACTTGGATCCGATTGCCTTCCCCCTTCTCTTTCCATGGGTCCTACCGAACTCCCTCCCCAGTCCTGGATCCAAAAGAATAATGGCTTTATGTAGCTTGTAAAATTCTATTATCTCTGTATTCAAAACTCAACAACTGGGAAATGGCTGTAATAAGCGTGTTATTAAGCGTGTAAATACACTTTAACTTCAGACCTCCAAAGGAAGTCTCTTGCTGTCTTCCTCACTGTTTCCCCTCCATGTTTTTGCCATGCAGTTGGATTTCATGGATATGCCGACTTTCCCCCCTCTCCCTGGCTGACGTGCTGTCCCATTTGACTGTGCTAAGGACGATGCTCCCCTCTGCTGAGCATACCACGGAGCTCCTGGAGAACTCAGAGTCTTTGAGGGAAGATGGGTACCTGGTGAGGATGGGGGGCTTGGGGAAGGGGGGAGGAGGGCTGGGGTGGGGAGGGGAGGAAAACATTAAAAAAAAAGAAAGAAGCCAAGTGCATTCTTTCTGCAACACTCAGGAAAAAGAATGTTTCACAGGGGATTGGAAAGGCGAAATTTTTTCACATCCAAATGGATTGCAATTTCCCTCCATTTAGCACCTGAAGGTAATTAGCTCGAAGAGACTGTCGGCTGAGAAACACGTTCATGGAACATTAACTCTCATACATTCTCCAGTTGCAGGGAATTAATAGGAAAGATTAAAGTTTAAAGAGAGCAAAATGCCATTACCTCGCAAGCCACCTCTCTCAGCGGCAGTAACTAGCCCTCACTAACCTAAAAGCACCATTGGAGTCCCTGGCTCCTGCTTCAGGCAACGACAGATGAGACGGGCCCCCGCGCTGCCCCGAGCTGCCCGTCCGTGGGCTCCGGTGACCCGCCTGCGGGCAGCGACGGCAACCAGGCTTGCGGCACCGGCAAAGATGCGTTTGCCTGCTGCTGTACGAGTGCACGCGTGCACGTCACCTTTGGACCAACACGTGTGTGCAAGCATGTCCCCATACATACCACTCTATAGGCGCCAGATAGTGTCTTTTCAGCGAGACACGAGCTGTGGGTGCCCTGTCCCAGCAGTGTCGAGGACAAAGTGCCCAGCAGTGGTCCCCTGCGTGCTCCCACCGAGGCCTCAGGCTGGCATGTGGGGCAGGCGGGAGGGATCCCCCACGCACCCCCCGGGCAGCCCCACACCATCTCCCTCCCGCTCCTGTTCCCTGCCGGCACCCACGCGGGGATGCTGGCAGCCTGCTGGGCTCATGCAAAGTCCAAACCGCAACGCTGCAACACAAAAAGGCCTCACAGCTGAATCGGCTCTGTGAATGATACCAAATCTCTCCTGATGGAGGGATTATGCCTTCTTCTCAGATGGAAGACAAAAAAGAGCATTAAAGGGTGGGGGCCCTATTTTGGGGGTTGGGGGTAAAGTTTATATAAGCTTCTGCACTTTAAAGATTTCCATGTTGCTTTAGCATTTCAGGGAGAGAGCATGAGAGAGAGAGAGAGAGAGAGGGAGAGAGAGAGAGCAAGAGCGAGATGAAATTGAGACATGGAAGAATTTATTGCCCAGAAAATTCCATTCTGCTATCTGATTCGAAAAGTCCAGTCCCCCCAGCTTCGGAAAATCTATTTTCCACATTTTAATACCCTGCAGAACAGTCCTCATAACTCATCCGAGTGTGTTAAGCACAGTTTTATTAGATCTGAAACAAATTTTGGTGGGGAGATACTATAGGTCATTAACCATGGAGTAATTTTATCCTTGTTTCCCTAATGATGCCATAATGGCGAGCGAATTTCTTAACTAAAGACCAAAGAACATTTTGAAGGTCAGTTTCATCTGTGAGCTCCTTCAAGCGCTTCTCGGAGAAGATTGGAAAACTCGCCGATTTTTTGAAGAGTCATTAATAATGTGAAAGCTGAAAGAGCTCTCTCCCATTTGCGTTCCTGCTTTTTACCTTTTAATTTTATATCGCTTTAGTCCCTTTCTTTTTCTCCCTCACTCTCTCTCTCTTTTTAACTCTCTTCTGGAGTGGCCCCTCGTGCAGCTGAAAAATGAAATGGGCCATTCGTGAGGGCATCCTGAGCTGAGCCGAGGCAGGGCAAGGATCCAGGAGGGGGAGAGGGCAGCCCTGGCCATGGGTGCCCACTGCCCTGGCCGGGCACCTGCTGCCATAAATGTCCCTCCAGCAGCCCCGGGTGCCAGCCTGGCCAAGGGGCAGCCTGCTCCCCCACGCCGGTGTAAATCAGGAGCGGGGCTGTTGGAGCCTGTGGCACTGCATCCGTGCGAAAGGGGGGAGAGGGACCAGGCTGTGCCCCTCCCTGCCTAACAGGGCACGTATGGGTTTAGCCTGTCTGAACGAGCTCATGCCCGGATCACGGAGGGTCGTGCTGGAAGAGTGACCGCTGCACTGAGCGTGAATGTGCACATGTGTACGCGTGCATGTGTGTCAGTGACCATGAGACCGTTGCAGGGGTGATGTGAAATATTGAGATATATATATTTGATATATATACGCACACACACACCTGTGTGTGAATTGACATTTATAGATAGATATGTAATAAATGGATGACATTGTTAAAAAAAAAATATAGCAAGAAGCTGTATAAGGATTATATGTAGCCTGTGTACATGCGTGTGCTGGGACTGCAGGTGCATGGAGGGGCACGTGGAGTAGGAATTAGCTTGTGAAATATTCAGTTTGCATGGATTGCTGTGCTCAAGTTTAGAGTGTGTATGTGTGTTTTATGCATGTTTGGGGGGAACACATGGGGGGCCCTTTGACTGGATGCTGATTTGTAACCCTCTGTGTCTGTAGTGAATAGATAACAGGCTTATACATGTTTTGTGTGGACTCTGTCTGCATTTGCGTGTGTGGTGGTTTTTCTGGCTGTAGCACAGGCATCAGTGGGCAGGAGGAATCTTATGATGTGTGTGCAGTGCACTGGAGGCTTGGCTCTGTGTGTGTGTGTGTGCGCGCGCGTGTGTGTGCAGGGGGGGTATGCCTTAGAGAAGGGTTTGTCTGTGCGCTCATTAGAGAGCGCCTGGCAGTGAGCAGGCCTCTGTGCTTATGTGTTTTCCTCTCCCTGGGTGTGTATGCTTCAGGCATCTGCATGTGTTGCATTTGCAGATGCCATGGGCCAGATCCTCAGCTGATATAAAGCAGCACCGGAGTCCATGGGGCAATTTACGCCTGCTGCAGCTCCAGCCTAGCCCCAGGCTGGAGGTGGTGGGGCCAGGAGATGTGGGCTGAGATGCTATCCCAGACCATGGGAATGGATAACTTCCAACCTGGATCAAGACCTTCTCCCATTCCCTCCGCCCCCTCTCCCCTAGCCCGTAGCTCACATTCAAGGCGAGAACTAGGGGGGGATGCGTGTGCGTGCCTATTTGGGGAGGGAGCGCTCCGAGGGGAGGGGGGCAGTGTGGTGACACACTCTGCTCCCAGATGTGATACCAGCGATAATTTCAATTTTATGCCTTTGTTATGGCTTTAATCACTTTCTTTATGCGTTTTGTTCCAGCGATCAGGGAGAGACACCTGATAGGCAAAAAGGATATCAGGGGAACAATTTTTATTTGGAATGTGGTGAGAAGTCTAATTAGAATTTGAATTCTGCTGAGCCTTGAAATGGTCGGTACTTTATCCTGATCGCCTTAGATATTGTTTCGAGTCAATCATCTGTCATAGTGCGGCACGCTGGAGAGAAAGGCTCTCCATCCAGCCTGGTCTCTCCGTCGGGCTGGGGGCTGCTGGTGGGGAAAGGGAGGGTGACAGGAGCGAGGGCAGCGGACTTTGCTCTGCCAGATAGGCTCCCCAGGAGCAAGCACAAAGGGAGAAAACCCTTGGCTCAGTGGTTTCCTTTTCTGTGTGGTCCTAGCCCTGCCATGTGGTGCTGCCTGCTGGCCCCTTCCTCATCATCACGGGGCTCTCCCCTCAAATGGGGGAATGAGAGAGGAGGACTGTGGGTCAGCACAAATGTCCCCCCAGCTGCTACCTGGGAGAGGAGCATCCTCCCAGAGATAGTCCACAAGGCTTAAGAGGATTTTGCTGCTATCCTGGCTGAACCGATTAAATGCTCTGGAGGGTCAGTTCTCACAGGCAGTCAGACAGCTAGGAAAGGATGGATGCATAGATGGACGGATGTGGATAGGAATGTTCCTCCAGATGGATTTGTATGGGACAGAGATAGAGATGGTGAACCCAGTGAGACACAGGGATGGATGGGGCACTTAAGAAAGGTGAGAGTGGAGGTGGACATGCCTCATCAGGCTGAGGGCAGTAAGCACACTCATGATGGGGATTTTTTTCAGGCTGTCTGCAGACTCAGGCTGATCTGATTTCATTTGTGTTACCAGAATGCAAAGGAAAGTGGGAACCTGGGTACATGACAACAAAGCACTCAGCAATTTTCAAAATCCTTTCAGCTTTAAACTCTGTTCTTAATAGTTTAAAAACCCCACACAAACCTAATATGAGTCCTGGTGTTTCACAGCTAAAAGCCACTCCAAAGCTCACCAGGACATCACCAGTAACATCCTCCCTCCTGCCTCCAGTCCGCAGTGCCTCCCCCTGGTGATACTGCAGCCTTCAGTCCGGATTGAACTGCTGCAGTACTGAGTTTGAGATGAGCTGCGCAGTGGTGTGATCCCTGCTGCTAGGGAAAAGAAGGCACACAGGCAGGACCGCAGCATGATCTATATACCAGGAGAGATGAACTGAGGAGAATCATGAACAATAGAATCATTCCAAGATTCCTAAACTTATTGAAATTGATGGTAAAGTCTTTATTCTGTGCTGTTCGTATGCTTTGAGATTTATTCTGAATGCAACATAAATGTCTGTAACATGAAAGATACAGGGTTGGTTTGGCTGTTGAAGAAAAGCAGAAAATGACCTGGGACTGGGGGCTAATTAAAAGAGTTGCAGACATCTGCAAAAATTTGCAGCTAGGAAAGCCATTTGAGTAGTTCTTTCTAAAGCATCAGCGTTAGGTTTCAGAGCTGACGCACTGAGATGGGTGAGGGCAGCTCATGCCTTTCTCAGCTACAGTTCAGGCTGTCTGCAGACTCAGGCAGACATCATTGTATGTGTTTATGTTCAATTTCCCTCTTTAGCAACTCATCAGGGCACAACTTTTATTTCTTTTTTAATTTTTTCTGCCTTTTTTTTTTACATTGAGAAAGCTGATCATGTCAAAGGTCAGTTCTAAGGACTCATCTAAAAATCCCTTGATAGTCATGTCATGAGGCAAAATCAAACTTTCCTTTACACTCTGAAACTGCACCTCAGGTTGCAAACAGAGAATAGCAGACATTAAATATGCTAGCATATTTGTAATTAGTGATGTGGCTTAGTGGTGGACTTGGCAGTGTTAGGCTTATGGTTGGACTTGATGATCTTAAAGGTCTTTTGCAACCTAAATGATTCCATGATTCTACTGAGCGCTGTCATTGCAAGTATATTCAGATTTTGGCCCTAAAGCTGCAATTCTGGTAAAGCAGGGATGTACTACCCCATGCTACCACACCAACTGTACCCTCCAGACACTAAATCAACATATTCACGTTAGGGAGAGAACGACTGAGCCCCCAAGTCTCTTTGCTCTGAGTATGCCCAGTCCTAGGTGCTGGGTCGTACAAAGCGTCACATGGCAGGAGAAGTGCCACCGTCTTGGACTGCAGTGGAAGGCTGTGCCTTGTAACGGGGCTGGTTTGACTGCAGGGCATCGTTGATGTGGCAGACTGCCACCTTGGCTTATCCTCTGCCATGGGTCAGAAAGACACTACTGCAATGAGTCCCTCATTTTGGCCCAGTTTATGGCTCAGATCTGTGACCAGGAGGATCTGAATGCCAGGTGCTGATGCCCACTTCCACTGCACTGTTCCTGGCTCCACAAATACGATACCGCTATTTGCCGGCCTTCTGGGGATGTACCTGTGTGTGTGTACGTGTGAGATAACAGGTGAGATGTGTTCCTTGCCTAGCTCAAGCTTAAGGGGAATCAAGAAGAACATAATAATAATAATAATAATAGTAGTAGTAGTAGTAGTAGTAGTAGTCTTGTATTCCAATGGCCCTACCTAAAACAAAAGAATCCCCCAACTCCTTGTGAACACTGGGGTCCCGACCTGGGATGGATCCTCCAAATCTGGGCTGTAGCCAAGATCCTTAGCACTGTGCAAAGCTCTGCTGACTCAGGAGAGCCCTGGAAAGAAGGCTGGATGGGGAACAGCTTGCAAGGACTAGGGTCTTTGCTGCAGTGCTGGAAGGCAGAGCGCTAATTCTAAGCCTTGATTGTCATTGAACTCTGGCCTCATGGAGTATTGTTTACTGTGCCGAAGGGATCTTTATGCATCATATGGCTTGTTCATGCCCAAATGTCAGCTGATGGATGTTCAATAGTTCTTGATGGCCCTGTGGTTTCTGTAGCCTGCTTTACAGCCCACACGGCAACAGGGAAAGGCCAGGAACTGAAACGAATGAAGG
This sequence comes from Grus americana, assembly GCF_028858705.1. Lineage (NCBI taxonomy): Eukaryota > Metazoa > Chordata > Aves > Gruiformes > Gruidae > Grus > Grus americana. Next base: position 22,375,914 of record NC_072858.1, read on the forward strand.
TTGGGTGAGAAGAGCTGCTGTAAGCACTACCAGCACAGGCTGGGAAAGGGCTCAGGTGTGCAGGGTAAGAACAAGATCCAATAAGCTGGTTTTACTAATTTAAATCTCAGTTGACCCTACCTGTTCTTTCATTGTAATACTCTGAATGGTCACTTTCTTTTTCTTTGCGGGCACTGTTTGTAGGAGTGTTTCAAAGAAGAATCCCACACAGCTCAGCCCATATTATCGCTACTGTTATCACTATGATTATTATTACCATTTCCCTCCCAGCACCACTCAGAAAAGAAGCCCCTGTTGTGCTGAGCACTGTACAAATGCACTGGGAGAAAATAAACAAAGGCACATTGACTTGCCTGAATTTCCATACCATGGCAGTGTCAGAGCCAGGAAAAGAAACTAAACCTTCAAGTTCCTCTTAGTAAGCCAGGGTTAGTAAGCCAGGGATGGCCTCTGTGTGCCTTCAAGCATTTTGAGCAGAACTTTCGAGTCATGGCTATACCATGCAGCTGGCTGTGAGCTTGCGCATGTAAAGGACTGATGGCTAATGCTATACCACCAGCACTGGGAATGAAGAAGCCAGCAGGAACCGATTTAATTGCATCTTCTTCGGCCTCTGCTGCAATTTCAGGCCAACTCCAGTTTGGGCATTGCTGTTAAATGCTCCCAGAACTCCCATCCTTTCAGGTCTCCTGTGGCTCTTGGCCAAACAGATTTTGGTGTGCTTCTTGCTGGCTCGGGAAGGTTGGATAACCCTGCAAAGTCTGCCCACATTAGCTGGAGCCAGGAGGTTGGCTTTAGTCTTTATTTCTCTGACCTTCTCACTCTTTCCTTCCCTGTTGTCTCATGTCTTTAGCCTCATTCAAGTGAAGTGTTCACTTTTATTCTCAGTCGTAGCCTCCACTCCAATTTTCTCATGCCCTGATTTTTTTCAACAGGTATTTCCCCCCCCTCACTGTTCCTAAGCACTGCAGTCCATGCACATTCCCACCTAGCTTGCTAGTTCTGGCTGGGGTAAATTCTCGCAAAATGACCTTAGCCTTTCCAGAAGACAAAGCTGAGATGGAGGACTGCATCCAGCTCCCTGCCAAGGGGACCTGATTTCTGGGTTCAGTCAACAGGAAGAGACCTTCTCGGAAGAGATTATCAGAGAAGTGTCTTCTGAGAGAGAAGCAAAGACAAGAGCATCTGGACTGTAGCCTTTGTGGGTTCTTTGGGGGCTATCACATGAACCCACACTCCAGTGCACTGCCTGCCATGGGGGAGATGGGACCCAGAGTAAGGTTCAGGGAGCCGTGTGCTGCATGCTCCCCTTCCCCTTCCCTGCCAGCAGCAGCCCTGTGTCTGTGGCTCAGCCCTGTCCTCTTTTCCATCAAGCGGACATCCCTGGGGCCCCAGAGTCTTTTCCCTAATCGGCCCATTTCCCCTGGCGTGGTCCTGGGGGGACACAGCACTTGCAGGCTCTGAGGTGTCTCTATCATTGGCTGTCAGGTGAAGCCCTCCCTAAGCACTCCAGCAGGCCTTTCTTTATTTATTTTTAAAATTCCCCTGAGCCTACGAAGGTCGTTTGAACAAATTGGAGCTGACAGACATTAACTTGGAAAAAAGCCCATTGCACCATGATAAACTCCATTTAAAGAGAAGCAAAAGTGCCAGGCAAGGAAGGAACAAACGATGAGAGATTTGTCACTGTTACCGTAAGCTCAGGAGGTGAGACTGTCAGCTCCAGCCTCTCCTTCTCCCATTGTGCATTATCACATGTTCCAGCACTGCTATTTCGGCTGCAGCAGCCCCCATTGGTGCGAATGGGCTGAACTGGGATGTTGCACGAGGCCACAGGGAGAGCCATTTGCAGCGCCAAAGAGACCACGCAGGCAAATTAAATTGGTAGGCCATACCCCTGGTGAAGAGGAAAGGGAACTGAAGCCGGGAGATGAGGTGCTTCACCCCAGGTCACACAGAGAATCACCCTCTAAGCTGCAAACTGACCTCAGACCACAAGTGTCCCCCTTCCAGTCCCCAGTCCTTCAGCCTGTTTTGCATCTGTCTGTGCACTCAGGTATCCATGCACCAGCGGGGACATGTGAGCGGTTTTACACCTTGGTACATACCCCGGCTAGGGAACACAGCACCACCACGGCTCCAAGCCTACCCTCCTCTAAGAGCAAGATGCCTCAGCCTGGGCACTGAGGTTTATCCTTCAGGGACCTGCATCGCAGAGGTAACCTGAACAAGCTATGGCCATTGCCAGCTCTTCTGTGAGGAACCAGGGATGGTACCTTCCCTTCAGCTGGGGGCCAGAAGAGCTGCCTGAGGGGCAGAGGGAGATAGGAGAGAAGTCAGATGTATCAATCTTAGTCCATACGACTGCTGATGAAACCTGTGCTCTGTCCAAAGATATATCCTAATGCCTCCCATTCAATTTGCACACAGTTTCTTTATGCTTTGCTTAGTGTCCTTGAAGCAAAGGCAATTGGTTTCTCCTCTCCTCTGGGCATCATGTGGGTTCCAAGTGCCTCCAGTCCCCTGCGGAGCTGCAGCAGCCGCCAAGTATTCTGGCAAGCCAGGATCAAATCTCAGAGAGGAGCAGACCTGGGACTGTCACACTCACCTGGCCAAATTGAGGCCAGGGCTCCCTCTACCCCACAGCCAGATAAGAAATGAACTTCTCCAACTGCAGATCAGCAAGCTCAGAAGTGGCAAGAAGTGACTAATATACCTTGCAGGTGGGAACTGAGCCATGCTCTTCCTCATGCCTCTTTATCTTGGAGTCCTGCAAAAATGAACAGTAGTCTTTGTACTTGCAGAGCATTGTGGCAGATCAGTCCAGGCCAGTGCAGTGTGCCCAGACTCCGAACTGAAGGTCTTCTGCAATCACCTGGGTTATAAATAGTGTCTGGCTAACCAGGCTGAGAAATAAGAAGTGTCTTGACATGGACACTACAGCAACTGTCACCATCTAGGCAAAACTGTCAGCTGCAGGAGACCTGTTCATTACCAATAGCCCTCAAGACCAAGAGTGGTCCCAAGTCCTGGGAGGACAGGGTGGCTGTGAAGAAAGCCCTGTCCATGTACCCAGCCGTAAAGAGCACCAAGAAGGTCTCGCTGCTCACACCTGGCCTTGTGCCCAGCACAGATCTGTGTCAGGAAGAGGGAAGGCAGCGCTCTTCACCAGGTTCTTGTACAGCACGCAGCTACAGCTTAGCAAACTCTCCAATATCACCACTGGCTCTGGGTGCACTGTCCCTCTGCAGCACTGGCATAAATGGGATGGCCAATTTACTATGCATGGGAGATTTCCAGTCTTGGCTGGATGCTCCCGATCCACAACAACCTTTGATCCCACAGTGAATGGTGCTAACCTCAACTTTCTGTGTTTGGGCTCCCTGCCCAGCCTTATGGTTAAGCGTTACAGCAATGTCTTTCCTGCTGCCCAGTTTCTCTCTTGGAAACAAAGATCGCATTTCTGCAATGCTGCAGTTAGACCAGTTTGACCTTTCCCTGTCATGTGGGTGCCCGGACAAGTCAGAGGGGGCTCAGCAGAGATGGGCAGCGTCCTCGCACCACGGAGACAGCCAATCTAGGGGCTTGCCTGTGCTGTTCCACCTACTACCTCCTCAAGGCTTGCTCTCCAGCTGTGCCTGCACCCGCAGTAAGGTCAATTTCATGTTTTCCCTCCGACTCGTATTTGCTGATCACCCACACTGCAAACCCCACCGCTCAACCCTGAATGACCCATTCAGCCAGCCCATGGTGATCTCTGGCTGTGAGACCTGGCTCACCCCACATTGACCTTCAGAGCCACCTCCCTCTGCTTTGCTGTGGCTTTAGAAATCACTTGAGCATGAAATCCCTGAGCACAAGAAGTCCAGCAGGGCAATCCTGCCCCAAAATCCCATGTCCCTCATCTCTTACTCCTACTGCAGCCCCTCTCTGCTGAATTGTCCTGTTGGGATTATGCACCTCAGTCCTGCATAAAATGAGGTGTCTAATTGTCTGTGTGAGTCCCTGCCCTGTCTCTCAGATAGGATGATAGGTTTGTTTTCAGCTTTTTTGGGTCAATGGCTGTCTTTCACTTCATACATGGGACTTGGAGTCCTGGTCTTGCTTAGGGCTGTATTTCTGATCTGTAGGTAAAAGCAGCAGTAAATGGTGGCTCTATTACTGCTCCTAAACCTTAGCTACAAAATAGTCATAGCAGCAAGCAGGACTAATCAAAGCATTGAGCAACTGTTGTAGAAGTGTTTCAATTTCAATATCATTTCTATATAGTAAGATTGCAATGGGATTTCCCACAGAATGTGTGTAGGAATTAGAAGGTCTTTTTCTAACAGATTCCTTCAGGTTTATAAAGCATGTTTTTGTTGGTATTATTTTGGAAGCATTTTTCTCCCCATATATGAAGCCTCTTCAGTAAACACTGGTTACAGATATGAGTTTCAAAACTGGGGTGAAATATGATGGAAAACAGAGTATGTTTCTATTGATGGCAGTTCTTCATGCAGATTTGACCTTTGGGGAAAGAGGAAGGTTGTTTTGTAACCAAAAAATTCTCTTGCCAAAAATGTTGCCCTGGTAACTGAGGCTGTAGAAAGGAACCTGGATCCTTATGCTACCCATTAAAGGGAATCTGACTCTGGAGAGCAAGAGGTGGACCCTGGAGAGCTGGCCGGTGGGGGCTGAGAGGAGCTGGGGATGTTGGAGATGCCTGTGTGGGGACAGGGGAGGAAAGGTGGGAGATGAAGAGGCCAAGGGCAGTGAGAACAGGATGAGACCCACAGGGGCGCGGGGCATTTGAAAGACTGATAGGGGCAGAAGGGATGCGGAAAGCAGCAAAACTGGCTGGCGGGGCTTGGCAGCATTAGTAATGTGTGGAGGGTCTCATCCAATGCCTTCCCCAAGATGCAATGAAATTTTGAGATTCCGCCCCTGCAAGTCCCTTCTGCCCCTTGTGGCAGCAAAGATCATTTTCTCAGCGTCCCCTCTCCTTACCCCCTAACCATACTCATCCCAGACCAGCCCTTAGTCCCACTTCCCGGCCCCATCAGCCCCCACCTCGCCAGTAATGAGGGGGACGGTGTGGTCTCCCTTTCCTGCACTCCCGCACTTCCCTCTGGATCCCAGCAACAAGTTTAATTGGAAAAAACCAAGGCTGACTTGGAGGCAAGGCAAGGAGGCAGGGAGAGCCTGTGCCAGCTGACACCATGATCGATTACCTGGAACTCCACCTGACACTGAAATTAGGGTTTTTTAATGATAGGCCGACTCTCCCTGGATGTGAAATTCAAATGATCTCCAAAGCTTCTGTGCGACCATCACTCGCTGCACGCAGTGGTACACGCCACATGCAGGTACTTTGTCTCTGTCACTGCTGAAAGGACATTGTTATTACCAACAACTCTTTGTATTAACCAGTCTCCTACCTAATAGACAACACTTTACGTTCTGCACCGTTACCCAGTCAGGGCTGCTGTGTGCCTGAGAGACACATGCTTCCCCCGAGCTCCCCTGGGGCAATGAAAAGCCGGTGCTTAAAAAGAGACACCAAAATGGAGGAGGCACACACACCTTGCTCTCCTCGCCACCCCCCTGCTCTCGTGGTGGGGGGTGATTTTCCTTGGTGCTGCCTGTCTCAGCTGCAGGCCTGTATCATAAACTGGTGGGGCACAGGGTGGCCGTGCTGAGATGTGCAGAGGTGCTTGGCAAGCAGGCAGTTGCCTAAGTTCCCTTTGGATGAGGAAGGGGAGTTTTTCCTCCCACCAACACTTTTCTGAGCCCAGAGCAAAACTGGGGGAGGCAATACTGCGGGGAGTTTTCCCCATCTTTATCCTGCTTGATGAGCCATCAAAAATGTGCCTGCTGGGCTGGTACCCTCCCATGCCCCATAGTCATGGTGGAAGACCCCTCCCAGGGTCTGCGCTGTCGCTGAGCCCTGGTCTATGTCAAAGCATTTGCACCTGTGTGGAGGGATTGTCACTGCTGGTGGAGGTTTTCTCCCAAGATATTGTCCCCACTGTTCTTCCACCAGCTCTTGACCACTTTTGCCTGGCCCTTGGGAAAGCAGAGGGAAGGTGACTGGTGTGACGGGGAGAGGACACATGGGGCTATTCTGTGGCCATTATCTGGGCACATGGACTGTCTTTTCTCATGGGAGATGCCAAGCAAAAGGACCGTTTTTTTCTTCCTGCTGGACAAGGAGGGAAAGGAAGAGATGAAAAAAAGAGAGAGAGAGAAAAAAAAATTAAATAATGTAAATACAGCAGAGACAGCAGTAGCCTGTAAACCACCATGCATTAAGCGACATTTCCTACATCTTGTTGCTATACTGAATGAAGATTTGGAAAACTGCATGGAGGGAGGATTTCCTAGCACAGATAGTAATTTCACCTGGGTTGTAGAGTCCTCTAACAGCATTGGGGAAGGCATCATCACCAAAGGGAACCTTTGGCTGTATTATACAGTGCCAACAGGAGTGAACATGGGTTCTGGGTGGTGGAGATGCTGGACGGAAAAGGGAAAGGCCCTGCCTCCAAACACATTCACTGCAGAATCAGATTTCCCCCCCCCCCCCGTGAGAGGCATTGTGAGGAGGTTAGATGGGGACAACAACTGTTTCCACTCCACAGGAATTGCTTTGGGCTGTGTTGAATGAGAAAAGCTGGGCACACGTGGGTCTGGATAGGACTGCAGGAAGCTATAATTCAGACTTTCTGGTTTGCCTCACCAAGTGAAACCCTGGGTGATGACACTGACATTTTTCACAGGCTGACCGCTGCAGCGCCCATTTTTTTCTTCAATTAGGTATTTGCTCTGGCATATTTAGCAATATAACCTATGCAGCCTCAGTTTCCTCCTGGTTAAGCGATGCTTCTTGTATTTGATAACATGTGGACATCTTTGATGAGGAAATGCTACCTGAGTTGCCATGTAAAAATCACGTATTCTCTGTGTGCCTCAACTCTCCATTTTACCTATATTGTTAAAGGTTGCCTGTCCTTAAGTGAATGCTCAGCATTAAGCATCCCATGGCTGCAATCTCAGCCGCCCTCTCTGGCCATCCCTCAGGTCATGTATTCGAGCAACTCAGGCACCTTTGGTCTGGGAGAGGGTCAGTGGCAGAGCTGGTATTTGCTATTCAAGGTCATGTGGTGGTACGAGAGGTGTTGGGAGGGCAGTGCCGTGCTTTGCTGGTGCATGGGATGTCTTTGCCCTGTGTCCAACCAGTTCAGTACAGCCACTGGTGCCCTCGGTAGCCTGTGCCAGTTGTCCTCCGAGCGAGGTCTCTGTGGGAGCTGAGCAGAAGGGGGACGCATGCGGACAATGTTCCCTGCTTTCCTCCATCGCCCGGTGAGCAGCCCCTAATCTGAGGGGCGTGCCAGTATTAATGCCTTTAATAACGACGGATCAGATTGTATGAAGAGTTTTAATTGATGTCTATATCCCTGGTAACATAAAAACAGCCATGCAAACGTCTTACCACTATTATTTTATCAAAGGTTTTGACGTGGCTGCCGCATAGGAGATGTCAGGGAAAAAATTCATGTCTGCAAGGCACAAACAGGCGAAGTAATGGGATATAAATCAAAAACAGTGAAAGGGGAAAGTGGTTAGTCACAAGATCATAGAGTTTTCACTACAAGGGAGAGCAGTGAATTCTCAATACAAGCAGCAGAATTCATTCACTCCCTGGTGCCGTCAGCCCTTTCACCCCTCATGGTCCCCAGCACGCGCACACCCCTCTGCCTGCCGGACACAGTCCTGGGCAAGGACTGACCATCTCGGAGGTGCCTGTCTGGTCAGGTAGTTACAAGCTGTGTCTCTTCCTTCTCCCCTCCTACTTGTACAGAAGACATGGAAACTTAGCCCAAAAGCAGGATTACAAATAGCACCCCCTTCTCTTTGGCTGGTCAAGAGTATAATTAACCCTTTAGCAGGTCTGCTCAGCTTGCATCACTTGGTGGTCTATGAGCACACTCATCAGTGTAGTTTCCATTACAGAGAGGACAAACCAAAGTGTGGGAGGCAAAAGGGGCTGATAGTTTTACTCTAGGCTGGTGGCAAAGAAGAGGAAAGAAAGCATGAGTCCAGTTCACCTTGTTTGCCCTGGAGTAACTTCGGGACACCACCATGCAACTCCAGCAGATCACTTGCAGACCTGCTGCTTGTCAGTGACTAGCTCTGACCTTCAGGGCACATGGATGGCTGGGACCCTGTTGACAGCTCATGACACTGTTTGACCACGTTGTCTCCTTTCCACTGCCAGAGCCCCCCAGAACTCAGCCGGTGGGCCAAGGCAACTGAGAACCACCTGGGAGACCCTTAGAAGCTGATCCTGCACCGATGCCTTGCAAACACTTTATTTCTGCTAGCCACAGTGTTCCATGGGGTGGTGTTCTGTGGTGGGAAGATGTTCAGACTGGCCAACAGCTGGGAAGGCATGAGTACAGTGTAAGAAGTGCTGGACAGGGTGCTGGGCCATCTTGTCTAGACTGTGCTTTTGCCAAGAAAGGTTGGATCAGATGATCCTTGTGGTCTCTTCCAACCTGGTATTCTATGATTCTATGAAGTGACTGCCTTTTCCAGGGCACTGCTGAGAGGAAGCTTGCAGCATGGCTTCCTTCTCCAGTTGCTTGGGTTGCAAACGTAAAAACCTGGAGAGGGGGGTAAGGTGGAAGGAGGATAGGAGGGGAGGAGAGGATGAAAAGGAGGAAAAACTGGTGGATAAAAAGAAATTTGAAAAAAAGTAAGTGAAATATTCAAACTGGAAAGTGATATTATAGAAAACTGCAGGGAACACGCTTGAGTGCATTCAAATTTATTCAAACTCTGCGTCTGACATTGATGAATGCAACAGCTTTTTCCACAATATGTAGAGCGCACAGGGCATTTAGGATTGCAGCATCCCTTTCACTGCAGCTGTCTGGGGGCCTGTTCTGAGTGCTGTGGAGACCCCTACTCTGGGCCCTGGCGTGCCCCCTTAAAGAAGAGGCCAGGAAGCCATTTGGGAAGGAAGAGAAAAACAAACAGAAAAGAAGGATTTCAGCAAAAGATCAAAAAGGAGAGATTTCAAGGCTAATCCAACCTTACTGTGCACGAGGTCTTTATCTTTGTGGCAGGACCCAGTTTCTCCTCTAGCAGTGGTGCAAAGTCCTTCCCAACATGCATGCATCCATAGGAGGGAGGTTGTATCAGGATGCACAGACATGTCATTGCTTTTCTGTAGGTCCTGTAAAAACATTACCTTCCTTCCTGCCAACAAGCCTTAGTGCAAATCTGCCTTGCAAGCAGGGACTTCAAGGTCCTGTTCTCTCTGGCTCCAGTGGAAAAAAGATCTTGCAGCTCTGGCCCAGCAGAAGACCATGAACCAGCCATCTTCCTGCAGGGAGCACTCTTGCACCCTCTTTGCATACTGCAGTGGCAGGCTGGCACCCCAAGCAATGACTTCTGCACTTTCCTCCAATTTCTCCTCCCCTTGCCTGGGAAGCGTAGCAGCTTTTAGGAGTAACAGGATACAGAAGAGCTTGAGTCAACAACCACCTGTGACTGTTTATCTATAGATTTCATGCTTGCAGAGTTTCTTGGGGAGAGGATGGATGGAGCTGTCTTTCCAATGGATGCTCATGGAAAGAGGTGCAAACCCACCAGCGTGCCAAGCAGACATTGAACTCCAACGTTCTCTTCCACTGCGGTACCTGGACAATGCGCATCCATGCAGACTGACAGCAAAGCAAGAGTTTCCCTGCGCATGCCTTGTGGCACTGAAGCTGGCAGAAAGCTGGGAGGCAGCCTGGGGGTCCTGGCACTCTCACTGTGTGCAGCCACCCATGGAGAGGATAGGATTCCTTCATTCCTAGTCTCTCTGCCCATGAATTTTTGACACAAACTCTGATAATTTTTTTTTTTTCTCTGTCCAAGGCTTTTATACCTCCATGTTGGAAAGAGTCTGATGTCTAGGGCACAGGAGATGTGAGCTCAACTCCCAGATCCACAGCAAAATTCCCATGTGGTTTGGGTCAGGTCATGTCAGCATTGCAGGCTAAATTCCCCACCTGTGATGTAAGAACAAGTATAGAAGCCTGGTGTTTTTTTAAACAAGAGATGTTTTTACAGTGCCATCACTGCAGGCTCTCACATTTTCAGAGTGTCTTTTTGCTACTGTACAATATATAGCACTTATAATTTCTGATTTAGACGGTTTTGGCTTTCCTTTCCTTCTCAAATCTCATCGCGCCTATGCTACCGTGGCTCCATCTTTTGCTCAGATGAAGATCACTGTGTTTGGCACATGAAGAAATTTGGCCACCGGTCCTCCACAAACCCAGTGGGGAGCTGCAAAACCAGGGTTTTTCCTGATGTTTTTCTCTCCAGGGCTCTACACAACTCCTGTCCAAAGGGGCAGCGCACAAATCTGAGTCGGCTCCAGTGGTTTGCCTGCCAAGATGGCCGTGTGGGAGAGGAGCGAATGGATCACTTTGCAGGGCAGCACCAAATGCCAAGGCCCATCATAGCATGTGCTGAGGTGCCAGTGCCCCCCAGAACCATGGCTGGACCTACCCGAAGACAGTGGGAGCAAGACCAGGACCCACCAGAAGTTAGCATGTGGGATCCTCCCTTGAGCCCTGTTGTAGGGATGGGCTGGACAGGAAGGGTGGTGGTGGAGCTGTGCTTCAGGGACATGGGCATGACACTTTTCAAATGGGGATGCTCATTCACATGAAATAACGAATCTGAATTTGAACCTGTTTCCCCCAAGTTCAGGTTTTCTTTGGCTTCTTTGGTCCTTCTAGCAAGGACTGTTTCTAAGTCTTTAGGAAGACTTTTGGTGGATGTTCAGGGTGGTCTCAGAAAGCCACTTAAGCCAAGGCTGAACAGTCAAAAAGAGACTCAGTTTGCCCAACAAGTAAAAAGCAGGAAAGTCTGCTGAGTCCCAGCAGTGGGAGATCCTCCTAACATCTCTCTTGGGGGTGCCTTGGGAAATGCACAAGCTGCCTTGCCCCATCTCCTAGAAAGGGCAGCATCAAAGGGGCCACCTCTCCCCCACCCCACCATCAAGCTGTCTGCAGATGGGCTGGGAAGGTGCTGCTGGCCCGGCACCGTCTTCGGGACCAGATAGCATCCTGCTCGTGAGGTCCAATAAATGGTTTGGGGAGGGGATGTGTGCCTTGGCCTGACAGGGGAACTGAGAGCTTCTCCCTCTCGCTCTCTCTCTTTTTCTCTTTAGATCGTCGTCATGGTGTAAACAAACAAGCTAAACTCTATGAGATTTACAGTGCCCAGCTTCGGTGGCTTCCAGTGCAGCGCAGTGAGATATTTCTGTACAGGCAGGCTAAGCACTTTCCATTTTATACCTCAGCGGCTTTATAGCATCTTAAGGATTTCTGTGCATGCCTGGCTTCACTCAGAGGGAAAAAAATCAAGCTTGTAAATAAATACTAAATATATATGAACAAAAAAGACAGAAGGGAAGAGAGAGGGACACACGCACACGCACACACACACACGCGCGCATGCACACACTTACCCGCACTGGCAGAGGGAAGCAGAGAGGGGATGCAGAGATAGAGTGGGCTGAATGGGAGATGGAGGGACAAGAGATAAAAAAGAAAGAGCCAGCTGAGCAGCAAGTTGAGGACAGGCTCTCCTCCACCACAGCCAGATGGAAAGAAAATAAGCCAGAGCAAGCAGCGCTCTGGCAATTTGGGGAATATTAATTTCCCATCGGGTCAGGTTAATGGCTGTGCTTGAGGTTAAGCTGAAAGGGCAGGGGAAGGCGCTCTGCTCTGCTGCTGGCCCCCCAGCTCAAACTTATGCACCCCCATTCGGCTGTTACCCGTGTACTCTGCCCTCTCCTCATTCTGCCTCTGCCATCTGGCAAATACTCCCCACAGCCAGGTCTGCGCCTGACCCCAAACCAGCAGCGAGTTCCCGGGAGCAGGAGCTGCCCCTGGCCCTGCAGGGCCCCAGCGCCGGTGGCTCCCAGGCTGAGCCCCCCTCCTGTGCCCAGTTCAGTGGGAACCGGAGCGGCAGTTTTCTTTCCTCCCATTTTTATGTGTAACGGAGTTTTCTCTCTCCAGCCCCGTCACTTCTCCCATCAGTGACAGGAAGACAGAAACACAGCCTGGGCCTCAAGCAGGACCCCAGTTGCTCTTTGCTGTCTCTGGTATCAGCAGCCTTTTCCTCCTTGCTGGTGCAGGTGGATCCTTGCTGCCCAGCAAGATCTTAGAAATGAGCTGCAAGGAAAGATTTTATGCTTTGTGTTTTGTTTTGATGTTAGCAAAATGTTTAATCCCCAGCCAGGATCTTTCACCTGCACCTGTACTATGGAAAACAAGTCTGAGGGCTGGCTGCATGTGGCAGCATGCAGCACGACAGGTTTCCCATAGGATCCTTCCTCACTCCCAGCACTTAACCACCAACTCCACAGCCCTGATACATCAAGGTAGATCTCCTTCGTGCTTTCCAGCACCAGATCTTGCTGCACCGTATTGTCCCACTGCTAGGGATTGGGCAAGAAGAAGTGACTTGACAGTGGCAGTGCAAGAAATCAGTGGCAGAGGTGGGAGCCAAAGTTTGATTTCTGTAGACCTGCTAATCTGTCGTCCAGGGGTATCACACCACATGGCGTGTGAAACGCAAGCTGACAGCTAGCGGGTTTAATAAAGCTGTTGCAGTTCTGTGTGGAAAATGGCAGCCTGCATCCAAATCTGAGCACAGTCATCCTCGCAGCCTGGCTGAGCTGAGCTGGGGAAGTCCTGGGGATAAGGACTAAGTCCAACATGGAGATAGTATATCTTTGCCATGGCTTTCCCTTCACCCCTGTCTTGTATGGTTTCCCTTCCTTTACTCCTGGCACACACCGACCTTGCCTGATGGGGCTGGACTAGCTTATTAGAGCAGGAGGTCTGCGTGCCCTGACTTTTAACCAGACTGCTGCTAACGCAAGCATCCAGTGAAGACCAAACACATACGTTTGGGTAGCAAAAATCTCTGCCCACTATATGCAGTGGAGTGTACAGCCCTGCTGGCATGATGTGGAGGTGACACTGATGCCGAGGAGCTGTCAGTCTGCACTTCCTTGGGAAAAGGCTGTCCGCCATGCAGCAAATGTGGGCAAATCCCTGCAGCTCCCTGGCTTCCCCTCAAATAACCTGCACCATGAAATGTTGCTTGTGAGGCTGCATGAGGTAGCTGAGCCCAATTTTGGTCTTTGCATGGAGTGAAAATTCCCATGCAAGGCTCTGCTGGGGGACCAACCACAGGCTAGAGGACGGCTGGCTCCATCTCCAGGTGTGAGCCAACCCTGCTCCACCCCCAACACCATCTCCTCGCTGCTGGCCTCCTGCCTGGAGCAGAAGGGCTCCTGGACTGGGAGAAGGGACTGTCTCCCCTTGGGTCGCTGACAATTTCTCACCATTCTCTCCGTGCCCGGGACTCGCTTCCCCTTCTCAGATATTAAGTATTCAAACCTCATTTACATCCTTATTTTTCAATTTGCTGCCACAGTAGTTTAATTTATTCTATATAATTTCTTTTTCTGAGGGGACATTAATCATTGCCCTGTGCTTTTTGGCGCCTGTGGGATATGTGTGTGGTTTTTTTTAAATCAATAAAATAAAGCAACCTTCCTTCCCTCTACCCACCCCCCACACTCCTTCCCACCCCCAACATGCCCCTTTGCCGGAGGAGAGAAATATCATTTCTCTCACTATTTTTTTACCCCCATTGTTTCCTTCATTTTCATCCCAAACAGATTAACTTGTCTTTTTTATTTCTGATGAAATGCTGTGTGAATAGGATGGCTGGGAGGGGAGAGCTCCTGTCTGGGGCTGCCCGCTGTGTCACTCAAAGGGCGGGTTTAGGATGACGTCCCTGCTAAACTGCTGAAGCCCAGAGCCACTGGAAGGGGAAACTTGGTGTTTCCAAAATCAGGCCTTGGAAAGAACAAGCCCACTCATGGTGCTGGGGTGACTGGTGGGCTGGGGAGGCAGCCGGCACAATGAACTGTGGAGATGCAGCCATGAAGACAGGTCAATGCCTACTGCAGGACTCTAAAAGGAAAGAAAGGAGAAAATCATGAGGAAAAGAGAAGGAGGAGAGAGTTTGCAGGAGGGAGAGAGAAAGAAAAGCAAAAAACAAGAAAAAGAAAAGAGAAAATAATTTGGGAAAAAGAGAAGGACCAGAGTGTCCAGAGCTTAATGGCTTTCCCATTTGATTCTAGCTGATTCAAATACAAGAAAAAGTAGTTTCTTCTCTGGCTTTAGCCCAATACATAGCTACCAGGGTGCAGGCTGCTCCCCTGTGGGGTGCACAAGCGGTGCTGCAGCATTAGGGGGGCGGGGGGGGTGGCACGGGCTGGGGTCCCTTGGCTGCCCCACTGCATGGGCACAGCATCCCAGGCTCCCCTGCCACAGGCACCAGGTTTTTTGGCCATTATAGCTGCTTTCTTTTGTTGTTATGTAATCTCTGATAATGAAAGTCCAGTTCTGAGAGGATGCTTAATGCGGTATTAGTCAGTTGAAATATAAGTGTAAATTACATGCCTGCAGCTAGAAAAAAATGGTTACAGCAGAAAACATCCCTCTTTAGTAGCATACTATAATCAAGAGAGCTGATCAAAAAAAGATTTTTGATGGACCAGTTTTCCATTGGAAAATGCAGAATCCTCCAAATTGAACCATTTCCTGGAAATGGTAAATGTTGACTGGAATTTTTGGCAGAGATTTGAACTAACCCAAAATGCAATGGATTATTTGTTTTTGCCTTTCTCATTATATTTATAAGCCATTTTGTGTTTTCAATGCTATCGAAACGTAAACTTTAACATGATTTTCATGCTTCTGCATTGAATTTGTTTCAGAATTAACATTCTGTTCTACCCCATCCTGTCCACTCCATTTTTCATTTCACTTCATGATGAAAATAAATGTAGAAATAACAGAATTTCCTGTAGTCTGGTTTTTCTATTTTCTAGCCATTTCTAGAGATCAGCAATGCTAGTATGCAGTGGAACATTTTCCCCAACATTATGATGAGACTGAAGATGTTACTTGGAAAATATTTATCTCTGTCAAAAAGCTTTTGGTTATTGTAGAAAAGTCAAAGTTCTCAGCTATCTTCAATAAAACAGGATTGGACACTGGGAGTTTTGTCTACATTGATGTCCAGAGCCACCCATGCTGTGAAGAGAACTGCAATGCAAATGTATTGCCTCAGTCACACCATTCGGCAAACTGCAACCAATGATGCTGATGGAAGGAGGGGTGAGGCTGCATCCCTCATCCTCCACCAGACTAGGCTTTGCTGACTAAAATGTGTACATTTCTGGGAGTTGTATCTGTATTATTGGTTTGTTGCTAGTGTTGTTCTGCTAATGTCTACCTTTATGGTATTTGAAAGGTTCTTATGGGAAGTCCATGGGAGTGTTTTGGACATGTAGCAGAGAAAAAATGAATTCACCCTTGGCTTGCAAAAAGCACGAGGTCCCATCATGGCTTAAGCCATGAGCAACCCTGCACTAAAGAGCAACACAGCAAGTCCAGAACTACCATTTTTTTCACTGAGGTCTGGATCCAGGATGGGAGAGCTGGTATATGGTATCAGAGATGGGCACCTTCCAACTAAGGTGTGCACCAGTCACCCTGAAACCCCCTAGCCCCGTGGGTGGCACAGGCAGACCACGTGAGCCAGTCTCTCCTGTGTGTGCAATGGCTCCAGTCCAGACTGCAGTTCCCTCCTGGAGGTGATGCTGGAAGAGCAGCGTGTAAGTGACAGCAAGCTTGGCCCCAGCTGTCCTGTGTCCTGTGCACCCTGGGAGTGTGAGTGCTTCCAGTCATGGACCGTGAACTTGCACACACTCTCGTAGTCCTGTTCCTGCAGTTTGGATTGGGCTCAGTTCTCTGTCACCCAGACTTGAAGCAGACCTCTTGCAGGACGCCCACCCTGAGCTTAGCAGCGTGCCTCAGCCAGGGTGGACACAGCGTCTGGCCACTTGTTCCTCTGAGGAAGGAACTCTCAGAGTTCAGCACTTGAATCTGTGTTGCAAGCATTTTCTGTGCCTTTGTAACTGTGCTTATGTTTCTTGCTGATGCCTCAGGGAGCACTCTGTGGAGCTGAAATAATGTAAGATCTGTTCTGCTCAGGGTGTTTCACTCCCTGGCTGGTAGGAATACTACAAGAAGACCAGATCTTGCAGTATTTCAGCCCCATAAGTGGCTCCTTGAGGCAAAAAAAGACCCGTGAAGAAGAAACACAAACACAAATACCAAGATATTTGGTTTCCCAGTGTGATCTTTCCTCCTCTTCTGCCGTTCATGTACTCACTGGTACCCATGCAAAAATAAAATAAAATGAACCACTCCACTCACAAACCAGCTATATGTGAAGTGGATACTGCAGAGTATGGCTTATGGTTTCATAAAATACTTCCACATACATATACAGTAGAGGAATAGATGGGACAAAATAAATACCTGCATTTTAAACAAAATTCGACCATGATTCTGCCATAAGATATATGCAGACTGGGTCCTGAATATGTGATCTCATAGACAAAATGCAACTCCATGTGTGTTCATACACAGAACTGCCATGGGACATCTCCATGTGTGTGTCCTGAACTGTGGCCAGGAGCGTGACAAAATCAGACTGAAGTAATCCCAACAGCCAGGAGATTCAGACACGTAAATGTTGGAGCGTGCCTTACAAAATGTGCACGGGGCATGATGAAATGTGTGAGAATCATCATATACAGGACACACGTGTGTCAGAAATTGTATGTCCAAGTGTGTGCTGCTGAGCGGAGGAGGGAGCAGCCAGCAGGGGTGCTGGAGGCCAAGATTTGCAAAGCTAGTTAATGCCAAGTTCAGAATTTGCAACTTTTATTAGAAAAAAAGCAAAACACCTTGTTGCCTCCTGTTCTGCTCTGGAGCTAGCTGCCTGTGACAGCTCAGCGGCATTGGTACAGTAAAACCCATCAGCACAGTGGATGTGGGGGGGTTTCAGTAGACCAGTCATTGGGTATAAGGTTAACCCAAATCACGCTGTTCTCAGTATCCTGGGGTTTTTTCCCTGAAACTTGCTTCCATGTGCCAGGCTGGACAGGCCAAAGCACAACAGGGACTTTGGGGTAGGAAAGGGATAGCACACCAGTGGAGGGTCAAGGTTCAAGCCTGTGTCTAGGAAATGGTTCTTCCATGGACATCTCTGAGAAAACGAGTGCCTGTTCAGGGGAGGGACTGGACCTTCAATGAAAAGACAAAGAATGGAGAAAAAGTGCTGGAAAAATGGACACCTTTCTTTGGAAAACCCACATTTCTCAGCCAAAACTTCTATTCTGAGGGATGTTTGGATTTTTATCTGCCAGTTTGGCATACAGAAGAACTGTGATGAGTGGTGTGTAAGGTACCATTTTCCAACCAAGTCCGTTCCTGGCTGTGCTTCACTTTCATTTGTTCTTAGTCATTTGTTCTGCTCCTCTTTGAAACATTTTAATTGCCTAATCAGTTTGCGGAGTCAGCAGCGTGTGACGTAGCAGTCCCTTTCAACTGTACACAGCCCCTCCTGCCCAAACACGTAACCGCGAGTGACTGAGGTGAGCAGCGGACATCTCGACTAAGGCAAGGTGGCAATAAGCGGACCGCAGAGCGGTCAGAGAAGTCAGCAGCACCCATCCGGTCATCAGACAAGTTATGGATCTGGCACAGCTGGAGTGTGGAGCTGATTTGTGTCATGGTGTCAGGGCATCGAGCCGTGGGGCACAGCTGTCCTTGGCTGTGGGGAGCAGCACGTCCTGGGAGGGGAATCAGGCTTCACCTGAAGAGGACTGAATAACATGCCCAGGCATCTTGGTGCCTCCTTACAGCTGGGATAGCCAATGTGGATGCATAGCTGCCCTCCTGGAAGGAGAGAGAGGGGCTCTGATGGAGAAGCCCCATGCCAGTCTGTGATGGGGGTCCCAGCCTCACAGCATGGCAGCGTTGGTGGGACATGTCACACAGGACTAGGTGCTGCAGGCACCACTGTTTGTGGCTGCTGTCCAGAGACAACCCTGGAAATTTCCTGGAATTCCAGGTCCAGAGCCAGCCCCTGCTCTGGGGAAGGAGGATACTGCGTCTCAGTCCATAAAGTCCCCAGAATGGGAGGAAGGGGCGAGAGGCACGCAAAGTCAGTAGTAAAAAGAAATGAAAGTCGGCAGCTTGCCACAGCGGAGTGCAGACTCTGCAGAGCTGCCTCTTTTATTGGTGCCCAGACTGGAGGGAGGTTTATGCTCTCAAACAAGCCAAATTGGAAATGGAGCGCCGGCCGAAGCCCTGCAAGAAAGCTGCTGCCTGGAGAGCCCCCGGTGCCGGGAAGGGTGTGCAGCCACCCTGAAATCTGCTGCTTTCCCTCACCTTTCTCTCCCCTGTCCTTCCTTTCCACACCTCCTTCAGTGCCTTCCCCTCTCAATGCCTTCCCCTCTCCACGGCTGGGCTTGTCCCCTGGTGCTGCTAATACTGAGAACCTCTTTTGGTGATGGGAATGGCCCGGCTTGCTCAAGGGCAGCCAGCCTGGGTGGCCCAAGGATGAATGAGGGTGGGAGAAGGTACCTATGGCCCTCTCTTTCTACTGCTTTTCTGCTGAGCATAGGGGAGTAACTTGTATTAGAGTGACAGTGTGCTGTGGGTCTGTCCTCAGGTTTGTGTCATCCTGCTGTTAGGTGGAGAGGAAGGGTGAAGTGTGGAAGACATGGATGAAAGACAGAGAACAACAGGCATGAAGGTGATGGTATAGAGAGGGGACCCATCACACAAGGACCTGGCGTATGATCTGGCATGGCGGGTGCTGGTTAGCAGCTGAGTGCCAGATATGCCATGAAAATAATTTGCTCATTAATGCAAAGATTAAAGTCATCAAGGCAGGGGGTGGGGAGAGTTGGGTGTTCATTCCTCAGCAAGTTCCCCAAGCCCATGCTGAGCAGAGCATGGAGACCACCTTGATGCTTTGGGATCCAGCTCAGACATGCTGAGTCTGTGCTGTGACACCCAGGTATGTCAGTAAAAGAGCACTAGAGGCTGAAGGTGAGAGATCAGTCATCAGCTACTCTGGGGACCTGAGCTCTCTTCTGCTCTCCAGCTGATTTTTTTCCATGTCATTTCATTTATCCAATACCTCAGTTTGCTGCCTGCAAAAAGCCCAAAGGGATTATGACATCTGTTGTCACATTAAAACACGGTCTTGACTATGAGGAGGTCAGGTACCATGGTGGGAGCTGTTACAGTCTGAAACACTGGTCTCGTCCCATGTGGTGCATTGCAGCACCGCTTCTTCTGATGGGAAAAGGTCCTGCTAGACTCAACTCCACGCTCACGGAGTGTCTTACAGCCAGCAAGCAGGAAAATCATTTGCTCTCTTTCTTTCCTCCAGTTTTGGCTGTTGAAGCAAAAACACATAATAAAGTAAAGAGGGTTTTAATGACAATCTGCCGACATGTTTAATATTCCAGCTTGAGGAATGATCCAGTTATGTACTGGAGCCAAGGGAAAGGATCTCATTACTTCCAGTGGACACCGAATCAGTGTCTTTGCAAAGAGAAGCAAACCTCACAGAGGACGGGCCTGGCTGCTCACCACTGACCTGCAAAAAAAGCTGTCACTCCAACAGCCAAATACCAAGCTTTAGATTCGGCACTTGCTCTCTTGCAGTCACTGTGTCATACAGGTCCATGATGAAGGGAGCACCTGGGAGCTCTATGCAGCACTAATGAGTACTTTTTTCCCCCTGCAATGCTCAGTAAGTTCTTATTCTGCTCAAGGAAAGGTACAGGAAGTTTTTCGTACTGAACTTTGACATTACCCTCAGTACAAATTCAGGTCTGAGAGAGGGATTCAGAGGTGTGCTTTTGCTGCAATTCTTTGTAGCTGAGACTCTCACCGCATCTGCTGGATTTATGGCCCCAAATTGGCTCCATCATCCAGCAATCCTCCGTGTGCACACAATTATTTGGACAACTCGCATTGTTTCAGAGGCAGACTAGCCTGTGCAGCTCCACTGACATTACCTACTCTGCCAGGCAGGTGGCTGCAGAGAAAAAGGCTTATTTATATAATGCACTGGAATGCCAGAAGGGGATTCTTGATAGCAAAGATGATGAGAGACCTCTGGATATGAGGACCAGTTGCCCTTTTCAGCCTCCATTGGCAGTGGAATGTAGTCTGCTCCTGCTGTCAAATCAACACTGTGTCTGCCTGGGGCATAGATGGATTTTGAGCTGACTGGGGGATGAATCCAGGGGACTTGTAGGGGTTCAACTACTTCCAAATACAGGGGATCAGGTAGCAAATTCAGATGAAGGAGAAAGGGTTGTGATAACCACACAGAGTCCAAGCAGAGCTTCTGAAGCATAGAAGCTGCTGGTGGGGCAGACCTGGAGACCTCTGACAGCTGAGAACTTATTGACTGTTGATTGCTTCCCAGCATTTGGGGGAGCAGGATTTGGGAGACATTGTGCAGTAAATTAGCAAAATCAGAGCAGGAATGCAGCTGATTCGTAACACTGAATCCTCATCCCAATGGAAACAGGACCGCAAGGCAGGATGATCAGGCTCAAAGTGGCAGCAGGGTTTATAGCTACATCAAGGCCAGGCTGGAGAAAGGAAAGATCAGCTACAGGGGCAATATCAGGTGAAAGTCTGCTGTCTTCATACATGTGCATCATAACCTCTAAGGAGGGTGGAAAAAAGGGTTTAGCTCGTGATGTCAATAAAGGGGTAATATGAGTTTCAAGGACCCCTCTTCCACTTTTCCCCAGGTGTTTACATCAGCCTCTGCTCTCTGCTTTGGAGGGGCCTGGCGGTCTGATGTAAATCAGCATGGCCTGGCTCCCTATGGTACATGTGACATCCTGTGCTAAGGATGCAGTCCAGCAGCTCTTATTGAGAAGTAAAGCTCCTTTCTTTCCTAATCAAGCAGGTGGTAGCAACCTGGTATTTCAGGCACGCTACCTTCATTCCCAACCACAGCTGAACTCCTGATGCAGGGAGACTTTACAAGACCCATGAGAGATGCCGAAGGCTGACCCTTTCTGTCATTGGCAGGGAGAAACTTTCTGGTTACCTCTGAGCAAAAAGGACAAAGCATTATATGATATATTTAATAAAACAAAACACACACACACACACACACAAAAGAGGAAAAGAGGCCAATGCACAGGAAGGTAATGTGTTCATTTGAATAATGGGCAAAATCAAATTAATTCTACATTAAATAGTTCTGAATAAAGGGTTTAAGTCAGCAGTTTCAAACTTGTTTTCCTTAATTACTTTCCGTGTTTAATGTCATTAAGAAGATTAAAAATTCATTAACAAGAGTAGTAAAGTGGCAAATCAGTAAAGCTATCACTCCAGGTTAAAAACTACGCTGAGGTTGACACTTTGTACACTTCCACAGGCGTTGTGTGGAACGCTCCTGGGGAGCTGGGGCAGCTGGGGGGGAGACTTGCCAGCCCCCTCCCGCAGGGCCAGCCAGGGAGGTAGCTGAAGGGCCAGCCTTGGCTGGATGTGGCAACCACGTTAACCATTAACTAAGCAAGACAGAAGGCAGCATTTAGCAGAAGGGCAGCGCAGACCATGGAAAGCGCAGCAGTATAACCCTCGAATATGGCAAGCATCAGAAACAGACTCAACCATGGAGAATGGCAGGTATTATAAAGCACTAAGGCGTGTTAAGGCAATCCAAGTGCTTGATTGGCCTCATGTCCTGAGCCCTCTTAGTGTGAAGACTCAGAGGGCACCGAGCGCTAGGGAACCACTGAGCTGCACCAGGCTGGCCCATCGGGATCAGGCAGGGTAGGGAGAGAGAGATTTGGGGTATTTTTTTCTCCTTTAGCTTTCAAGGATGCAAATATCCCTTGTCCTTAGGACTGGGCACGCTATTTGAGAGCAGAGCAAGGCTGCTCGGTCAGGCAGTGCAAAGCACGCAACTTTGTCAGCCTTTGGAAACCTGCCTCTTTCTGCACTCCCAAAGAGCCTCAAGGTCCCAGATGACACACAGATCCCACCACAGCCTGTCCCAGGCAAGTGAGAGATCATCTCCACCCAAAAAAGCTCTGATCTAGATGGGCCAAGCAGGTGAAAGGAAGCCCTTGGAGGTGTAAGTGATGAGCCCCAAATCACCTAGCAGCACCCCGATCTCTCTATAGTCCAGTGCAACAGTCAGCTGGTGTCACCCCACAGCAGCACTGCAAAACTGGTGATGCTGGCCTTGCAAAACCAGCCTCCAGGAGTCACGACGTCAGCTGTTTTAAAATGGCCTCCTTGTATCTCCCTTATTTTCTGTTTCTTGAGCTCTTAAGAGGGTTTTATTTATCTTATCTTAACAGAGCTCCATTCCAGCAGATAGGAGTGCAGAGCAATGCTTCCTCCGCCTGCAGCCCCACATTTGGATCATGGTGGCTCCCCACCACATGTATTTGGCTGTGTCCTGTCTCTGTGACACGCAGCACACAGTGCAAAGGCCCTGGTCCCTTGGGGTTTGAGGTGCAAAAGTTGGGATCACAGAGCTGTGGCTGGGAATGGAGAGGGAATCAAAAAGCCACAGAGATGCGGTGGCATACAGCAGAGAGCAGCATCTGTTCTGCCCTGACATCTGGTAAAGCACACAACTGACAAGAATGCTGTGCACATTGTTAGTGCCTGTCAGCGAGGAGCTGGTAGCTTCCCTCAGGTTCCTACATGAGACTTTCCAGACCCTGAGAGCATATTATCCCCAGTTATTAGCTGAAGAAACTGAGGCACAGGAGAGTAACTGATGGGCATTGCTTGATGCCATGGAGAA
The DNA here is from genome assembly GCF_028858705.1 of Grus americana. Classification (NCBI taxonomy): domain Eukaryota; kingdom Metazoa; phylum Chordata; class Aves; order Gruiformes; family Gruidae; genus Grus; species Grus americana. Next base: position 22,398,720 of record NC_072858.1, read on the forward strand.
ATCTGGAAGTAAAACCTTTCTGTCCCAGCTTCCATATGCTTGTTGCCAGACCAGGCTTCAGCAGCATCATCCTCAGCTGGAAAAACAGAGTCCACTTGGGAAAAACAGCATTTGAGGTCTGAAGGTGTAAGAAGTAATAGAGGCAGTAGATGAAGAAAAAAAGGGACAAATCCTTGGACACATAAAGAGCTGAGAAAGGGGAATTTTGCCTGAGAGTCCTGTTATGAGTGTGTGTTGGTTGCTTTTCATCAGCATCACTAAACCCAGAGACATACATGAGGTCCCGAGACAGCAGCAGGTGGGTGCAGGAGAAAGGAATAACCTTGGCTGAAGGCAATGCTAAGGCCCCTGCTGTGATGCAAAATCAAATCCCAAATTGTGCTGGTTTTACATGTGTTTTTTTAAGGGGCTCTGATCAGCCAAACCACAGCACGAAGGGTCTGTGGGTTGCCCAGTGGCTGGATTTCCCTCTTCTTTATTTTACTTAGCAGAAAACACAGGGGTTTGACTTCTTTCTGCTCAGTTTTGGAATAGAAATGGTTTTGTCTTCAGTTGCCAAATTTTTCTCGGATCGAGAAATCGGAGTCCTGCTCTGATGAGCAGTAAAACAGAAAGACACATTTCCCCCCTATTTTTCCCTGGCTTTGATGAGAGGCTCCCATCTGCAGGGCCACGCGATCATCCTGCTTCTCCCTCCCAGCCATTGTGGGATCAAGCAAAAGCCCTTTCTCACCACGTCCCTTTGTTTCCGGGGAAGCCACAGCAGCCCTGTTTTGGGAGCAGGTGGGAGGAGGGAAAGCCCTTTTTATTTATTTTTTTTTTGCCCTCCCCTTTTATTCTTTTGCAAGCTTTAATTATCGAAGGACTGAATTTGAGCTGTTCCTGTCTTCTTCCTTCCTTCCCGGACAGCGTTTCTAACAAAGGCCTGTGGTTTGGGTTTGGGGTTTGTTTTTTGGTTTTTTTTTTTTCCTTTCCTTTTCCCCTCCAGAGATCTAAGGCCTGTAATGAGATACCAACACCCTCTCCTTCCTACAGCCCCCAACCCAAACCCTCTGCCTTGCCAACCCCTCCCTCTGCCAAGGCACCCCCATCACCTCCCCGTGCTCCCAGGGGAGGGGGGGCACCTGACACCGACATAGGGAACGGCTGCTGGTCCTCGTGGTCCATCCTGGGAGGTGAATACGATAGAGTTACAAGGGAGAGCAGCTTGCAAACTGCCTCTGCTTTGATGAAGCAACATTTAATTATCTCCCTCTCCCCCAAGTCCTCCCCCAGTGAAAAAGATCTCCTATTGTCTAGGCTAATTTGTCCCTTTTGCTTAATTCCCTAACCTGTGTGTGAAACCCTGGGCTCACCTTACTCCATCACCCATCTCTCCCACTCCTCTCCTGGTGCCATGAAATGCAAGGGCAGGAATTTCTGGGTGTCGTCCTTGCTCCCTGGGCCCCAGGGACAAATCCTGGGATATGAAGCCAGAGGGAATTGAAGCATGCAGCACTCACAGCCCTTACTGATCGGCCATCGTCAAAGCGGCAAGGTGCCTAAAAACCTCGAGAGATTTGGCTCCCATGGCCCCACATCTACCCAAGTGAACTGCCAGGAGCAGTGTCCAGGCTCCTCGCCACCACAAATGCAGTTACACCACTTTTTTCAGCTGGAGAGGAGGACAGAGGAGGGCAGGACTCATCCTTTGGACACCTCTTGGCCCTCCTCTCAAAGCCACTTGTCCACAGTTCTCAACCTGGAGGGACTTTGTGGTTGCTGAAATCCTGTTTCAGTTTTGGATTGGGAAGAGGGGGAAGGAGCAGAAAGCTGTGAGCTGTTTTATTTGGGTATTTTCCTTGTAGCAGAGGAGGTGCCAGCTGGCTGTGCATCCCAGGGCACTGGGCAAGAGCTGCGCCCTGTGCCTGGGTGTGGGCTGATGCCTGAGCTGTCTGGTCTCCCACCCTCCCGCTGGATGCAGAAGCTCGACACAGACACGGAGGGATGCTGCTGATGGGGAGGGAGCGAGGGAGGGGAGCACTCCTGCTCCAGCTTCACAGCCAGTGGATAACCATGTAGGAGAAGAGCTACATTTGCTCCCCAGCAGCGGGGACTTGCCCAGGGCTCTGCTCTCCTGCCCACTGCAGGCTCCCCTGCCACGAGCCCAGTGGTTTGGGGTGGCTTAGCATGGAGCACAGTCCAGTGTGCCACGGGGCACAGCTAGGGAGGTGAGATGGGATTCTGGTGATCTGCAGGGGCTCTGGCCATGGGGGGGTTTGGGGTGGTGGGACTGAGGGACTGGGGGGACTGAGGGACTGGGGGATGAAACCCCATGGGGAAGCCAAGCCTTTCCCCCTCACCTTCCCCCCCAGAGGAGGAGGGCACCATAAAAAGGCATCGAGCAAGGGGCTGTTGCACAGCAAGGAGAGACTGAGGAAAGGGAGCTGAAGGGGGGAGGAGACCAGAACAGTTGCCAGGTTGACTTGAGCCAGAGCCTTTCATGGGGGGGGGCAAGGGGCAGGGAACATGGAGGATCAACATTGTCTTCTCCAAAGAGGAAAAGAAAAGAGAGAGAGAATGCAGAAGGAAGACAAAGGGAAACAGGACTTGTTGGGGGGAAGACAGGGACGCTCAGGGATTGAAGCAGGCTGGGGTCCAACTTAATAAGAAGCGAACCAAAACAAAACCCAAACAAAAAGTGACTGGAGTTGGCGGTGGGCACCCCCTCCCCCAGGCAGCCATCCCCAGAAGGCAGTGAAGCTGCCTTTTCAAACAGCCGCCTCACAATAAATTCATGGCAGCCAGGGCCGGGAAACAGGCTGCTGCAATTTAAAGGAAGCGTGGATTTGCATATTGAATTAAAATTAAGAGCTAATTATGCAAATAAATTATGACATTTGGCAGGAGAATTTGCTTCAAGATCATTTATTACGTTCTTTTTATAACAGTGCGAGCGTTTAACGGTCAAAGACAATATTTTAAAGGAAAATTAACGCAAGATTATTAACCTAAAAACAATTCCACATTAATGAGATGTATTTCTCTTCAACTTCTCACACCTGGCTGCCTATTGATGCCCAGCCAGGACTGTCTCTCAATAATTGGCATTTTTTTTGCAGGCAAATATTGAATGAGGTGGTGAACGTTGCTTTGGACAAACTCACTCAGGAAAATTCCTTCAGGGTTTTAGCTTGCTGGTCTGTAAAGGAAAGTTGTGAAGGTCAAACATGTTTCACATTGTACTTCTGTGTGCTTGGACTGACCAGGTCCGGATGCACTTGGGAGAGGACACTGTGCTGGCTACCCGATCCGCATGAGAATAAAAGCTCCCCTGCTAAAATATGTGTGATTGCTTTTCTGAAGAGATATAAAACGAAGGTCTTAGCTGTCTGTGGTCATTAAAGATCCTGTGGCTTTTTTTTCCCCCCCGCCCCCGCAAGATCAGGGTTGTTAACCCTGGTGTCTTGGCTCCCCTCCAGCTCAGGTGATTGCTGCCTGCCTGCCCTGTGCTGGGACACTCAGGTGGGGCAGGTGCTGCCCTTCCCGTCCCAGGACAGCGGTGCACCGGCCATGCAGTCTCACCAGTAGCCAGGATCCTCCCACCAGGAGGATGGCTTCTAGAAGGCGCCACACTGGGGTTTCGGTCAGGAAGGCTCGCTGGGACCCTGAGGGATGCAAATTGCTCCAGGATCCAAAAGCTGTCCATTCCCAGTCATCACCCATGGAGCCTCTGGCCCAGGTTCATCCCACATAACTGAGGTGGTTGCCTATGGTTAGATGAGCAGTTGTGTTTCTAGAGGATTGGCTCTTGTTGAAATGGGAAAGAGGCCCAAATATTTAGGTGGGGTTTTTTATACAAAAGTATCTTAAAAAAAGAGTTTTCTCATGGAAGACAGAAGGTGCTTGCTCCGACACTCTTGTTTTGCCTCTTTCCACACTGCAGCCAGTTAGGACACCAGGGAACTGGGAGGCTACATTTGCAGCCAGGTTGCAGGAGCTGTTGTTGGGAGTTACGAGGGAGCTGCGGCCAGAAATGACTGAAGGGGAACAAACTATATCCAAATCATTGAGGAAGTGAGAAAGAGTCTTCCTCAAAGCTGGTACTTTGCCGCCTTGCCAAGGAAGACCAGGGTAATGTGGCATTCGTCCTTCAATCATCTTCACTCCTCCTGTGTTGCTTCCAGCCCTGGCTATTGTCCACTGCGATCTGCCCACCCCAGGGCAGGATGGGACATCAGGACCCATGTTAGTTCTGGGGTTTCCTTTTGTTCCATTTCTTTACCCCTGCATCTTAAATGTGCCCTCACAGAGACATCTGCCTTTGTTATAACTAGAGTTTCCTGAACTCCATACCCTGCCAAAGCTTGAGGGGACTTCTCCCTGAGCTCAACGGGCATTTTGCTTCTGAGGCAGCTGGAACTCTCTATTTCATGATTCTTCCATCTCCTCTCTCAAGGGATTTTCCCCCTCTCAAGTTCAAGGTGGAGAGGACATTCCCTGCTAAATCAGTCCTGGCGCACAGCGCACAATGGTGTGCAGAGCCAACCACAGGTAACAAATTGTGTTGCAATAAATGAAGGGTTTGGAGCCAGACAAAATGCGTGACATTCGAAGTTCTCAGCTCTCCTCCCTCAGAAAGGCAATCTGTGACTTCTGGACCCTCCTTAATGACCCAGAGCCGGATGGAAAATAATATTAATAATAATAAAAGAAACAAAGAAGGGGCTGGCGCATTTTTTAAATAAAGAAATTTCCCTCATCTTGCGGTTAATTTAAAAGGTTTATTTCTTGAAATGAATCCTCTTCATCAAATCTCCGATCCTTGAAAATCAGTGCAACCTGCCTCTGTGGATAATGAATTGATTTGTAATGTAAATTATATAAAACACCCTCCCCGCCAGCATTTGTGTGTGAGTGTGTTTAATCTAAAGCGTTTAAGTCTGAAAATGAGCTTCTCCATCAAAAGTCTCGATTCCATTTACATTTCTTGCATACGAGTCAATTTGTGCCTGACCCAGTCTATAAATCACTGCCAAGGAGTGCTGTGTCTGTACCTCTCCTCTCCCCCCCCCCGCCCCATCCTCCCATCCTTCCATATGCTATTTTCAAAAAGGCGTCTTCAGATACTGTCTATAAGCAGCTCCCACTTCTCTGGCCAAGTGTTGGCCAGTGGAGGAGGGACCCCGGCTCTGAGAGGTGTGCAGGACAGGCAGCAGACAAAGGAAGGGGAGGAAGGGAAGTCCTGCTTGGCTTCTGCTGGCTGCTTGGGAAGGATCTCCCAGGGAAAGGTGCCCTCTCTCTTGGTGGCTCCTTTCCAACATGTGATTGCTAAAGGAGCCCATGGCTTAAGGGTGTTAGAGGCTGAGGTCTTCTACTGGTATACATCAACATGGTCCTGTAAAATCCATGGAGTGGGAATGATTTACACCACCAGAGGCTTTGGCCCTGTCTTTCTCTGCCCAGTTCTCTGATCATGCCAACTTTTATCCTTCATCTCATTCCATTGGTGGTGAGATTACTTGGGTCATAGCCCCTTAGCTTGCCTCCTGGGTGCTGAAACCAGTGCGAGGTGCCTTCAGGGATTAGGGGCTCCCCTTGCTGGTTGGACCTCCACACAGCAAGTGCCTGAGGTCCTTTGGTAGAGCAGGAGAAGTGAAAATGGTGGGATCTTCATCCAGAAAGCCTGGTGACTCATCTGGATACTGGCATTAGAAGGGGCTTAGTAGCCATGCATCTGTGGACCAGGAGGCCAATCATTGACGCTGGTCTCCTCTCTGAAACATCAGCGGTGCCTGTGAAACATGCAGCTTTTCACAGAGCAGTATTTTATAGCTAAACACAGAATGTGAACAGGATCATCAGCCTGTCATCAGCACCAGGAGGAAATTGTTACACACTTTTTTTTCTGTTCTATTTTTCCTTCAGAAAAGGCACAATTTAAACTGATTTCTAATGCCAGGGAAAAAAAATGGAATCAAGTTTTGGACCATTTCATCAGCCCAAAAATGAAAAATTCCAATATATTGGTGTTGAAACAATTTACAGCTCTATTCAAGGTACGGATGCATTAATTAACAGTATATCAGCCCAAAAAAAGAACATGACAAATGCTAGAAGAGCTGATGGAGATACATTCACATTTCCCCACATATTTATGCACAAAGATTTACAAAACCAACTTAACCAGTCCTTCTTGGATTTTCTTGGTGTCTTTTCCCATAGCAGAAAGATGCCTGAAAGTATTAAGAAATCAGAACACAGAATGTGTCCAGGTGTCCAAAAGAGCGTGAGATGAAGAACAGGACCGGTGGTCACCTACCCTACCCAAAGCCACTTCACGTCCTCCCTCTGCAAACCCTGACTTGCCCTAACCCTGCTCTCTCTGAGCATCCAGTAAGAAGCGAGCTCCATCCATTGCCGTCTGACTGGTCTGTCACTCACCAAAATGGGAAAGATTGAAGTCCAGCCGAGAGAGGTGAGAATTCAGCCTAAGTTGGGAAGTTAATCTGAGGTGACGGTCTTCTGAAAAGGCTCATATTGGTTCATAGACTTACTACCACCTTACTACCTCTCTGTGCCTTGGTTGTTTACCTTTGAAATAGGATTAATGCTTCCTTTCTCTCAGCTTTCCTCAGTTTAGATATAAGGTCTCTAGAGCATGAGGGGTATGTTACTGTATGAACATACAGCCCTGAGTGCAATGGGGATTCTGGACTTGGAGGAGTCCTTATGAGCTGCTGTAATGCAAATAGTAGGAAGAGTTTTTCCTCAAGATTACCCCAGGGGACTGAGGTCAGACCTTCAGTGAAGGAAGACACAAACCTATTACCAGTTTCTGTGGGGACTAATACAATTTGCACTTCGTTAGAGCAATTCAAAGTGATTTGTACACATTAATTACTCCTTGCAGCATCCCAGCTGGATAAATATTATTACCTTCATCTTACAGAAAGGGTAACTAAGATGTAGAGAAGTTCATTTGTTTGACTACAACTGTACAGCATGCCAGTGACAGAAGCCAGGAATCAAACACAAGAGGACTCTTTGCCAGTCCCTGCCCACTCCAAACCTGTGGGTCTCAAATATTTTTTTTGCCCAGAAGAACACTGCAAGCAAAGGAAGTAGCTGCCACTCCTAGCTGGGCTAGGTACCACTGTGGTGGGTTTGGGTACTGGGTCTGGCGCGTGTGGCACAGCCTGGGAAGCACCGCTCAAACCCTAGGCTACACAGCCTTGCAAAGATAGGAGGAGGAAATGAAAGTGCAATTAGCTGGAAACAAATGAATTCGTGTTGCATATATTTCCCAAGCTGATGGGTTGTTGAATGAACCACTCGTCAGTTCATGGAGCAGCATCTTTAAAGATCTGTAGAACAACTTGGAAAAAACACAGTTTTTCTGTTTCAACATTTTTTGTAATATTTCTGAATGTTGTCTGCCTTAGTTTCAGGCATAGGTGCTGCTGTATTTCCATTTTTTCATGGAAATGAAATTCTGAAGAAATTTTGCAGTTGTTTAAACTTCTCACCTTGAATTTTTCAACATTTCATGAGTGCCAAATTGACAGTGTCAGCATATGGCCTATAGAAATAAAATATTTTGTACCTTAAATACCAAACCCTCTTTATTCCTATTTTCTTGTACTAGGCCAGGTAAAAACAGGGGATGCTCCTCTCTCCAGCAGAAATGTTTAACTAAAGTCAGAGATGCCAAATGAAACAGAGAACACAAAGCAGGACCAAAAAATATGAAACAAGAGCATAAAAAGGTTGTTTTGTGTTTGATCAACAATTTCTTTCTATGGTTGTTAAAAAAAAAAAAAGTAACTTTAAAGCAAAAAGCCTTTTTTCTGCAAGAGCAAAACATGTGTCCAGAAATTTTCCAACCATCTATAATGTATCGCATTTCTCCTACATGGTGAACAGAGAAACTATATTTCTTTTTGCAGCAGCAGAAAGGCTTGCGAGACAGGACCAGAGTGATGAAGTTCCTGTGTGAGATTCCCAGAGGTGGCAAAATGAATTCTCCCGGTAAGACGGATCTGAGAGTATTACAATAACAATAGTAAGCTCCTTATTTAACTATTCTTAGTTAAATTTCAACTGGTGTCCTGTAGGATGGTCTTTTTCAACCTGTGGTCTGCAGATTCCTGGGAGAACATAGACTTCTTGTAGGGAGGGGGGGGAAAGCAATGTCACCAATGCTCTCCAGCAGTTGGGGGCCTGGCAATTTTCGGGGGGGCAGGGGGGGTACTGAGCCTTCATGAGACATTTTCTAGGGATCCACAAATCAAAGCAAGTTGAAAGCCACTGCAGCAGGATAATGTTATATTGATTGCTTTGTTTTTGCAGGGGATAGATTTTGTTTAATCTTCCTCTTCCTTACATTGCTTGACACCATTAGTTTTATCTTCACTGACATCAAAAATAAAAAATCACTAGAAAAGAGAGTTTCTAATGTATTTTGCACTACTTTTGGGTGTGTGATAACACAGGAAGCATTTTCTGGGGCACAGTAGCTCTTTAAAACAAGTCTTGTTTAAAAAAGGAATCAGGTAGCAAAGAAAAGAAAGAGAGGCTTGAAAGGGATGAGAAGATCTTATTCAGTGTTGATTTTAGAAGAAATTGGGATCCAAAACAGATTGAAAACCTAGAAACTACGGGGCCAAGAGCTGGACAGAGGGAGACAGAGCGCCTCTCCTTGGTTTGAGAGCCCATTGACCTACCCATACTAGCATGAGGGGGCAAACGCTGCAGCGAGGTGGGTGTTACAGGGGAAACCTTTCTTTGGCAAGGTTTTTGTCTGCGGTGGGGTACAGTAGGAAGCAGCACCTCACCCTCCATGTGATGGAGGAGTGTAGTTTTGGGATAGGGTGACCGGGATGGGGAGGACTTCCCTTGGAAACTTCCCTCCCCAGTGCTGCGTATGCCTGAGCTGCCAAATCTGGTTGTCCCCAGGCATGGTGCAGCCCAGACGGGGAGCCGGGAGGGGGGTCAGGGAAGGGAACAGAGGGATGTGGCTTCCACTTGACAAACACAAACTTGTTTCTCCTCCTCCTCTGTCCTTCACAAATTCCTGATGCCCGTCACCCCACTGGCTGCTCCGAGGGTTTTAATAAAAAGGGAAACCAACATTTGACGTGAGCACAGTAGGGAGAGGAGAGGCGGTACGGAGGGAGGCGGGGGCCTGCCGGGCTGGGGACAGACAATGTACCCATATGGAGAACAGAAGGATGCCGGGGTGGCCGCATTCAGAGCCCGTCCCTCTGTTCTCCCTGCGCCCCACAGCCCCTGCTCCGCCGATGGGCTCTTAACATAACAAGTGAGCCGAGGGGGTGGCCAGCCCCGTACTCAGCGCCCCCGGATTCCTCCGCCCCGGCCCCTGTCTCCCAGCTACTGATCCCAGGCAGCCCAGGGCCCTTCCCCGTGTCCTCCCCGGCGGCACTATTGTCTCCCAGCCACTGCGGTGGGAAAGATGCCCCTGGGTCCTTTCCTGATAAAGACCAATAAAGGCTGGGGGGGAAAAAATACATATATATACATACAAATACATATGTATGTGTATACAATAAATAAAGCAAGCCAGCCAAGCCCTTCAGGCAATTTGAGCTCTGTCTATTGTTCAGGACCAGGGCTTTCCTCCCTCCCCTCCCATCCCCTAATGAAATCCCCCAAGCCATCCTCATTTCTCCCCCCGCCACCAAAGGGTACTTGAACGGGCATGCTCTCAGGGACTTTGTCTCCTGTGGCTGGAGCAGCATAGGCTGTCAGGAGGGGGAAATCTTTTATTTTCCAAGGTTGTTGGTGACAGAGGCTTAGCTCTCAACACCGCCATAGCCTCTTCAAAGCTCTCATCACCCCCTCCATGTGTTGCCCATTTGATTTGGAGTGTCCCTTCATCCTATTTCACCCAGACCTACCCCTGCCTGCTCCTCCCTCACCCCTGAAGCCACCCACACACGCACCAAGCCTGGCTACGGCTGGAGGAAGGAAGATGCAGAATTGCTGGCTTCTCTTGTGAAATCACACAGAATACCCCCCTCAGAGCCCCAGGTCCTGGCCATGGGGCCATCTGCCTGCCTGTACCTATGTACAGACACATCCATCCCTCTGCCTCTTGGTGCAGACATGCTTAGCAGAGATGGGGCAACCCACCTTTCTCTATCCATCAGTGCAGGGTGCCCCTAGGAGCCTGTTCCTGACTCCACTCCTCTACTGGCTTGCAATTGACCTTGGGCAGTTTTGGACCTTCCCCTGTGATGTTTGTGACACTGTATGGAGGTAGGCCAGAAAGCAGAGGCACTTGGCAAATTACTAGACCACAGTCTAGTCATCCCTGGCCACTGCCCACACACTTCTGCCTCCAGGTTGAGCCTCAGACCCAGTCCTCGCGTGCCTTCCCTGAGCAGCTCTGAACTGACAGCCCAAGTCCTTCCTGGGTCCTCCACAAAACAGAAAATGGGGCTAGGGAAGAGACGTGGAGCTGCACAGCTCTGAAGGTCACCAGGCCTGGGCGCTCCCTCCCTCCACTATTGCAGCAAGCGCAGGTGAGGGGCTCAGCCATGCTCGCAGGCAGGGGCCGGGTTGTACTTGCCCTCCATCCCCTGCACAAAAGCCTATTTCTTTACACAGAGAAGACAAGTTCCCCTCCCCCAGTGTCTGTGTCTTTTTGCCTCCCATTACACATGAAAATGCTGACGGATTTCCCTGATCACTAGCCATGCTGGCTAGTGGCTAAAGCAGTTCATTTCAGACCCTGCACAGGTATTTCTTACCATATATTATAGTGAATAATGTATCCCCAGCCATGCAGCACAAGGCTTATAAGGCTATCTCAGTATTCTGGTGACAGCTTTAAACCACTCGACCATTGACCATTCAGGTCTCATGGTTTATAGAGTCACCAGCACACCTTGACAGGGTTATAGCCTACTTATTGGTATAAAGCATGGTTAGGGATACATTATTATAGCACGTTGCTTCTGAAACAGGGCCATGGACCACTGGTGGCCTAGAGAGTCCTTGCTGGTGATCTGCAAAGGGTTGCATGATGTGGACAGCCCCATTAACATCTACAGGCTAAACTGCGATGAGCAATTGTTGGAGTGACCTGAGGAACAGCGTTCACTCTCAGATCCTGGAGGACAGGAAGCGCAGGCAGCTCTGACAAGAGAGGGGCTGCAAAGAACTGCTTTCTATGAAAGTGGGTACCCAACTGTGCCTGAAGACCTCTCTTTAACACTGATGATCCAAAGGATTGCAGTCCCTGTGGTCTTTCTACTATCCAGCAGCCACCACGCAGGTTGCCACGAGGCCAAGAAACACTTTGAAGAGTGCTGCTTCCATGCTACACAGTTTACATCCACCTTTTCTGGGCTGCTTGGGTTGGATGTAACCTGACCATCTTGCTTCTGTACAAATGCCAGTTTGGTTTGGCTCACGCTGAATGCTCATTAACAATTACTAAAGTTAAGGTAGTTAATCACTACAGCTAAAGTTGAAATCTGACTTTTCTTCTGATTCCAGATCCCAGCTATGCAAGTTTTCCCATCTCCCACAGAAAGGTTTCTCCCTTGTTTCCATTGTTCCAGCCTTGCTCTCCAGATTAGTGATTTTGTTATAAAGTTTCCAAGGATCATTTGAATTACCTTTGAATACAACATGCACTTGTTCTGGTTGTTACTGGAGAGCTGGGACAATTTAACAAACATCTCAGGTTAAAAATGTTGACGTCAGGTTGCTTCCTCATCTCACTCGATTTGTTAAATATTGAGCCAAATTTGGAGAAAAATTACCTTGGTACTTTGAAAGGCCTCAAAACTGGAACTCAGCAATAATGCATCTGTGCTTTAAAATTTCTCTCCCTGCACTCCCTCTTTAAGTGCCATTAAAGGAAATATTTGTTAAGGATATTTCAGCTATAGGAGTGGTTAAATGGATCCATTACAGAATTACTACATGCCAATGTTCAGGATGCTTCTGAAACAAATGGACTCATTCTCTCAAATGTTATGCTTAAGTCTCGGTGAGCTCTCGACCACAGCCCCGTTTGACATATGCCTCTTCAGTGTCTTCTCTTAGTTTTCTTTGCAGCCTTGATCCTGCAGAGATTTATGCTTGTCATTAACTTTAAGCATGTAAATAGTCCCTCTGAGTTCAATGGGATGGCTACAGTTAACAGTGTGAGCATCCTCCGACCGGGCTGAGGCCAGCCTCAGCCACGCTCCTGCAGACGCTGCTGCCAGATGTGCACAGTTTGGGATCAGCCAGCTGCACAGACCTGACCTGAGTCAGGCATCCTTGCAGCATCACATCTTACCAAGTTAGCCAGAGCACACACTGCACAGCTTTTGTGCCAGCTTCAATTTTATTCCAGCTTTCTGCAAGCTACGGGGGGATGACAGGCGATATTTTTAAGGTATAAAGTCAGAGTCACAGACAAATAATACCGAATGCACATTGAGTTGAGTCTGCCAGGAGAAGTTAACCTGTCAGCACTCCCTGAAAGGATCTGAATTAGCAGATCAGCTTCACACCAGATCAGCATTTGTGTCATGTGGCCACAGTCTTTCTGACCCAGTCCTCAGAGCCCTAAAGCCTGACTTTCTCACCTGTTGAATCCAGGCTTCAGTAGGTTTAAGACAACTGGGTGATTGCTTATCTTTGCACAGTAAGTTCTGCTATTGTGAGGCTTTAGTGGAGTTTTTAGAAAAGGAGGATAAAATCCTACAATGTCTAGATGTGAGGCTATTAGTCTTCCCATACTCTTTCACTGAAGGGGAAGGTGCAAGATACTGAAGACAAAGTCAAATAAGCAGAAAAACTTCTGTGGATATAATTTTTTACTGTCTTTTCATAGCCTGTACAACCGGGGCGGGGGGGGGGAGTTAACAGGGGAAATATTGCTGCCAGTACATTGAACAGTACAAAAACCTCTTCACCCCCACCCTTAGCAGTTAGGCAGTACACGCATGACACTGCAGGGGCTGAGATGGCACTGACAGTACAGACATACTGAGACTTATTTGGGACAACTTGGTTGCTTTGCATTCAGCTTCTCAGCTCAGTTTTCCACTTCAAGTACAATAAATCCCTGTGTCCACAATCACATCTCTCCTCTTAACACAAATCTCTTTGCCAGGTCCTGATCTCCTGCGGCTGGGCCAAGCCACACCGGTACTGAACCAGGAGTGCAAGGGGAGGAACCAGACCCACCTCTGTAAAACGACAGATAGATTGTAGTGCAGCTGGAAAAACTGAGGGATACACAACTAATTATATGCACAAGTGTGGGGTATTTATTACTGTAAAATGCTCACAAAATTCATAGGCACCTAAGACTTACGATGGCATTATCTACCGCTGCTGGAGAATTAATGGGCAGCCTTTTCCCTGCACTAAAGCAGACAACAGAGGGGTGTACTCTGTCATCCAGGGGTGAGAGCGGGGAATGAATGCATATACAGTACTCCCCTCTAATGCTAATGGACCCTAGCACTGAGATTAGATTTACACCCTCCCTCGAAACGTACACCAGGGGAAGGCAGCTCCCCCAGGCTGCCTTCCCAACAGTGTGGTGCTGCAAAAGCTGCTCTCTGCTCACCCTGCCTTGTCCCCACCAGCCTCCACGTCAGCCAGCACATGCTGTCCTGCTCTCCACCTCCGCCCTGCCCAGCTTCACAGAGAAGCACCACTCATGTTCTCCTCTGCCCAGTGCAATGGTGAGCAGAGCAACGCTTGTCCCCCTGCACACTGCCATCCTAGCCCTCAGCGTTAGAGGATGGGTCCTTTGCATGTGTCCATCACGTCTCCATGAGTGCTGGGTAGCGGCTGGTGTTTTGATCCTGAGCACCATGAGAGCACCACATCATACCACAGAGGGTTAAACAGTCTTTTTACAATATCCCTGCTCCCCAAAGAAACAAAAGCATGGAGAAATTATCCCTCCCCCTTCCCTCCCATCATCTTTGCTTTGGGATAGGAATGGGATTTTGACCTGAGGAATAATAAACCTAAGAACAGGCAATGTGTGACTATTGATCTCCCACTTGCAGAAAAGGCACGCTCAAGATACTCAGGAAGAAAAGGACAAACCATCAGGAAAGTTCTCATGGATAGATTTTTTCCATCCGTGGCTCTATGTTTGACCCAAGTCCCTTGGGTGGGAGCACAGTGGTGCTCACACACCTCCTACTAACAGGGCCAGAAGCACAGGCCCTGCATTGAAGAGGAAGGAGTCCCGCCGTGGGTTTGAATGGTCCAGCTTTCACGAGCAGCCTTCCTTCGTCCCTGGCGGTGGGCCGACTCGTGGGCAGCGTCACTATGCAGCGGGAGTGACCATGGGCCTGCTAAAGAACTCCCTGCAAATAATTCACACCAACTTGTTTAAAGGAGCAAATGGGTTTAATTATTAGTTACAATCTTGTCAATAATTATCACCCCATCTGTGGGTAATAAATGGCAGCTTCTCACAGACTGCATCATTAGAGTTTAAGGACACCAATGGGGTGCATTAAAATGCTGAGGAAAGCATTGATCTGGTGTAAAAATGCTCTTTACAAATTACAGGCACAGGTCAAACCCACCAGTGAGTCCTCCCTCTTCCCATCTGATGCCAGCCTGCCCTCTCCTCTCACTGTGCATCCTCCCAGTAACCCCAGCCCATGGCTGCCGGAAAGACAAAGACCCCGGTCTGTGGATTGCAGGGGATCTAGACCTTATGGAGGACTCTGGGCTTTGTAGAGTGAAGGCTATGTGGTAATGAAGGGGCTGGTATAAAGCACCACAGCTCTGTCCTAGTCAGCTCTGCTGCTTTATTCCCACAAAGAAGCTGGCCTTGGCATCTTCACAGTGGTTTTTATCCAATGGGCAAGACAAGTAGGAACATGGAGGCAATGTTTCCCAAAATGCAGCTACTTCTGGGATATCAGTCATCACACAGCAGGACTTCTTGGAGGAGAAATGATAACTCCCTTTTTTTTTTTCTTTCTATTTGAACTGCAGGCTGGAATATAGGCCGGCAGAATGTAATTATCCAGGCTGGAATTTGGCCAAGATGCTGGGGCTAACAGCCCTACTGTTTCAAAATATGCCACAGTACCCTAAATGATCACATCTTGCAGGATTTGATTTTGCACTTCATCCAAAACAATGTTGGGAAGTCGATGAGTAGGATAAGCATAAACTAGTCCCGCTTATCCTCATACCTGCTGAAAGTTCAGCCCAGAACGGCTCCTGAAAATTGTTTTCATTTTCTGTGCAAAACGTTGAAAGAAGTCGCTGTGTTTATTCCCTTTGTAAATTCTCTGCAAGCAGTTTCCAATTTTTTTTAAGTGAAAAATACATCAACTTTCAGAAGGAAAACTTGAATAAAGCACGATGTTTTCATTTGAAAACAAAAAAAGGGGGAAGCACATTTCCTCTACAACAATATTTCTTGGGGTTTTGGCTTTTTTTTTTGATTCAGCATGTTAGGACAGACAGAGGATTAAGATAGCTAATGGACAGTCTATATCAGCAAACAAAACTACCACCGAAATGACTCTTTGCATGTACAAGTGGTAAACTCTCCATTAAAAAGAGAGCTGCATTGACAGAGGCAGGCTGGACTACAACTGAGCCACAGTGTAAATAAACCTGTGCCAGGGCCCAGACACAGCCCTGTCAAACACCATGCCTCCCATGCTTGCAACCTACCCCCCCAGTGTTAAATAGCTCCAAACGCTCTCTGCTGTTTTGAATGCTATGCAAATATTGGCAGAAGGATGTACACTCTGGTTTAAAGACATCTCAGATCTTAGAATCTTAGAATCATTTAGGTTGGAAAAGACCTTTAAGAACATCGAGTCCAGATACAGCAACACCAACCAAACTTTTTGGAAAGCTGCATCAGGACTTGCAGTTTCTCTTGTTACTTCAGTGAATAAAGTTTATCTGCAGAATAAATTGTGCTTTTAGCTGACTCAGGCTGTTTGCTAGCTCTTGCTGAATTTGGCCAATCATCCCCCACAAGGGAGAAATAGAAAAGGAAAAGGTAATTTTGAAAAGTCAAAATACTTCATTTTCTATTTTGGAAAAAGAATCATTATAATTGATTTTTCATGTTGAAATGTCTTCCCATTGTGAAACATAACTGCTTTTCTAAAAAGGACAGTGGCCATCTGTAAACAACACATCTCATTCAGACTGGAAAAATTACAGTGGCCTTCTGTTTTTCTGAAAAAAATTCCACCTTAGGTTAACCAGGGGAAACCAAAACTCTCTTAATTTTCAGTTGGACAAATGAAAGAAAATTAATGAAAGGGACATTCAGAAGCAATTTCACATGCCACAGCTGCTGGGAGCCCAACAGGAGAATGTGGAGCATCCGATCGGCTTTGCAGCATCACCAGCACACGCGTCCTACAGCGGCCTCGGCATCCCTGCTCTCTGCAAATCATTTGTTGAAAATCTCAAACTGTCGCTTATCTCACACACGTGAATCACACTTAGATGAACTGCCCCAATACTGCAATTGCCCAGCTCACATCTAGTTTCCATCACATCCCTCTTGTGCTGAGGGGAGTGTAAAGAAGGAAAATAAACTGAAATGCAGGAAACTACACATTCGGTTCTTAATTTGTAGCCATTCATACTCTACTCCTAAATATCATGGTAATACCTTTGATTTCCTGAAAATGTAAGTGAATCCTGAAAAGCAGTGTGGCTTTTAGAAAGAATATATTTCTGGCAGCCTGCACCAGAAACAAATTATTCCCATGTTGTAATGAATAATGCACAGTAAAGTCTACATGAGAACTGGAGCTGACCACTGCACAAACACAATTCCACCAGCGAAGCTTCCAGCCTCATTCATAGTACCTGTTCTTCAATTTCGTTCCTGTTTAAAAAAATGCCATGTCACTTAATTGACCGATTCCATGCCACAAGCGGTTTGCAAACACACTTGTTTGAAGAAGATACGCCCTGGCTGATTTGGAAAATCCCTGAGTAATGCATTCAAAATAAATCAGAACTGATTCATGACCAGTTGAGTCAATAGAGGAAATGGAGGGCCTGGCACAGGTACACCAACACCAATGATAATTTGCTGAGTTCGCTCCAACTAATTTTGTACCTTCTTCCATTTCACTTTCTGCAAAATTCCCAGCAGATCACTTTACAGTGAGGGATGTGTTGCAAACCAGTGTGTAATGAATGGACAGAGGAGAAAAATCACAAAAGCACATTTGAAAAATTCCCTGGGTAAATATTTGCATTGGAAACTGGACCTGAAGATTCACTGCGTGCAGTCAGGGGTCAGAAACATTACGGGTCCACTCAAAACAAAGGCAACTTGAAACTGAGTGAGGTTATGAGTCAGCTGGTCGGAATCAGCGTAACCTTACCAGCGTCCGGGAGCTGTGTCTTTTATTGTAGCTGAAGATCCCAGATCTGCATTTGTGTGTGTATGTGCATGTGTGTTCACATATTTAATGCAAACACACACAAGCGTGCGCGCACTCACACATTCTTAAAATGTATGTGCATATATTCCCATATTCACAATGAACTGTTTATGAGCAAGCTATCAAGAAAGAGTTTTCACTGAAATTATTCAGTGAATGACTTCAAACAATGAATACATTGCAGGAAATGGCGATTGGCTCCAGAGCAATCCGCAAGCAGAAAAGAAGGCAAAAGCAGTTGAATAAATGGGTGGCTATGAATTACTCAGCTGCATTATCTTCTTGTGGTCCCAATTCAGCAAATGCCTAAACACCCACTTCCCATTAAGGGCATGAATAGTCCCATTGATTCAATAGGGTTATTTTCTCTGCCTTCCATGGGGCAACTCAAATACTTAAATTTAAGCAAGTGCTTAAAGTGCTTTGCTGAATCAGGAGGTATGTCCACACTGTATATACCTGTGTTATACAGAAGGTCAGATTAGCTGATCAAAGAGTCCTTTATGGTCTTAAGATCTATAAATCTATGAATATAACCAGCCTTTGCTGGAATTGCTTCTCCATAACCTTCCTGAGCACTGAAATTCATCCACACCCCAAAAATATTAATAAAACACTCTGTACTTAACTCTTTTCATATTATACTAAGTATGCCACTAAATAAACCTCTTAATATTCCAGTATATTTTGCAATGAACATTTTCCCGGTACGCTAGAGCGATTCCTCCTTTTGTGCCATCCAGAACACAATCCCCATGAAATACTGCAGTAAACATTTCTCTGAGTACTACAGCAAACACTACCAGCATTAGCAGATTAACCATTCCACTGAGCGCCATATTAAGCACACGTTTAAATACTGAGAAAAGACATATAGCCTCCTTTTTCCACTGTGCCTCGTTACCCTGCCGAGATCCGTATTTTTCTGCGCGGGGTAGACCAGCCCTATGTGTACCTGCTCTGTTCCCTCCCCTCCTGACACCTCTCCCTCTCTTTTTCTCCTTCTTGTTTTGTTCATCCTGGAGCCATTCTTCTGGCTTGGAAAATTTGTCAGGGGGGCAAAAAGGGAGGGCACATTGTTCAACCACAAAATCAACAACAAATCTATATTGCCTGCGTCTCTGCCTCTCTGTCTCCCAGCTTTGCTGAAGTCCATTGATGAAGAAACACAGGTTACCTGTGGGTCCTCCCTCCCTGGACCAAAAGAAATAAGTGGTGCTCTGAAGTAGCAGGTCTTGACTGGTGTAATTTGGAGTTATAAAGCATTGTTTGGGTTTTACAGGTGTACTTTAATGTCAGTGAAATTACCGTGCTCAAAGCCTTCAATGGATTCATCTTTAGCAAGTGTTTAAGAGCCATTGACTCGTCTCTTGTTGCTGACAAACCATCTAGATTCAACCCATGGTTCTGTTCAGCTTTTCTCCTTTCCCTCCTCTCTCTCTCTTTTTCTCTCTCTTTTTTTCTCTCTCTTTTTTTTTTTTTACTAGCAATTTGATGTTTGATCATTTGAGGCAATGAGGCGGAGGGTAATTTACGTTATCAGGGAGGTATGAGGGGTGCTGGGAACCCAGACGCAAGGCCCATTCGCCTGCTAAAGCGCCATCGTAATGTAATGAGACTCCAGTCAAGTGCAGCTAGTAATGGAGAGGAACATTTCCCATTCATCTGCCTACCTGAGACTCCACCGAATACGACAATAACTTTTGCACAGGAGGAGCAGGGGGGGACACGGGGAAGGGGGGCTGGAGTCCCCACGGCATGACTCCCTCTGTCTCATGGAGAAGCACCACAGTCTCATCCTTTAGACCATTGAGGGAAGCAAATTAACACAACTCAGGAAGCCACAAAACAGGTTGTTGGAACTGCTTAACCCTTCCTGGGTTCTTTCCAAGAAGAACCTAGTCAGCACAGGTCTGTGACCGGGTCCCCCCCATGGTCCCTTGGCTGCTGCATCCCCTGGGGCAGAGCCAGACCGTGGTGCAGAGACAGCTTGGAGAGGATGGGCGCACCACGGCAGGCCACCAGGAAGGTGCCTGCACATCAACTAGCAGAAGTTGAAAAAAGGAGGAAAACAATTTCCCAGAAGTTCTTCAAGGTCGTTTCCCTCCAACAGGGTTTCTGAAAAAAAACCCTTTTCCCTGATCACTTGCCCGCAAGTGTGGCTTCCTATTACAAAACCAGAGTTTTGAGAAACCCCTTCCATTTGTTTTTAAGTATGGCAAACTGGACATTGGGATTGCATCAACAATTTATTTTAATACCACTTTCTAATATCAGTCAAAAGACAAACAAAAAATTCAATCCCGGCCCACACTTCTAGCGCCCTGGATGTCCACCCCCCAGGAGATTTCATTCCCCACAACCATGTCAGCGCATCCCCCTCCTGCCATAGGCTCTGAGGAGCAGACACTTACTGCTCTGTGGTGTCCCCGGGGGTGGCTGTTCCCGTGACAAGGATGAGCATATTTACATCACCCTGGCTGGTGGGAAACTGAGGCACAGAACAGTGCCCTGTGCCATGCCGTGACAAATAAAACCCAAGGGCTCATTTCTTTTTTCAGGGAATGAGTTGCCAAGCATGCTGGGAGTCATTTTCATCCCCCTGCACACCTCGAACTCTGCTCGTCAGCCTTGGCCCTTGCCTGTAAAACCCTCACTGGCTGCAGATTCACTTTCCACTCTGTGTAGCGCAGTGACAGAGCCTCCCAGCAGCACAGTAATAACAACAACAGTAATACCCACCACCAGCAATAACAATGATGCACATATTCAAGTTCTCGCAGGCGACCCTGCTACTCTGCACACTTTGTTTGCAGGCTGAGGGTAATTATAGCTCGAGGGAACCTCCTGGATGCAAACAGATCTCCCGGTACAAAGACCTCAATGTATGTCAAGGGGTGTAGGTAGCAGGGACAAGATACAGGGGCAGGAGAGATTAATTTCCTTCGTCAGCCTGTCCTAAGCTTGTCATTTGTTCCCAGAACTCAGCCTGAGAAAGGGAGAGAGAGGGAAGGAGAGGGGGAGCAAGAGTGAGAGACCTCAGCTCCCCCTCCCAGCCCTCACCAAATTCCTGCCACATGGACCCTTCCAATTATATCCACGTTTGAAAGGCTGCTGTCAGGATGAAAGGCACAGAGCAGTAATGAACTGACGATTAATTTGCAGTTGGCTCACCCAGTGCGCGAGCATCTCTCAGGCTCGCTGCATGCGGGTGCTAAATATGACGATGTCAGCAATTGTCAGCCAGAGTCAGGGTTACCCTTAATAAGAGTCTCTCTCTCTCTGCTGCCTGATTGCCTGCTGCTGGCTTTCAGGGGCTCCGGCTTGGCTCCCCATCTTCCCAACAGCGAGGGGAGCCCTGGACCAGCCCAGCAGCTGCCAAAGTAGGAAGAGGAAGGGAAAAGAAATGACCCTCTCCCCTGGCAAAGCGGCAGGAGCAGCTGCCAGCGCTAACTGCCTCTGCCCATGCCAACTTTGACCTGGGAGAGTTACGGCTTATGCTGGCATGAAAATACTTCAGGATATGAGCAGGCATGTGAGCACCAGCCACGCCTGGCCTGGGATGCTTTGCATCTCCAAAACTAGCAGCAAATATCACAGTCCCGTAATCCATGCTTAAAACAGACCTCTCACGCTCCACATTCTAAGTCAGCATCGCCATGTTGGAGGGGGCATGATGGCCAGGGATGTGACTGACCATGAGTTTCAAGCCAGAGCTGTTGCAGAGAAACACTCTTCCTGGTACCAGCAGCTGGTTTTCAGGTAATGCATTAAGGATTGACATAGCCTGATGGGATCCGGGCATATTTCCTCTCCTCCTCAAACACCCCTGCCAGCCCCAGCAGGGAGGCAAGAGGCACACACTTGCGGACCACTGTGTTGAGCACTCTGCTAGAGCACACGGAGGGATCGGCCGTGCTCCGAAGAGTTTGCAGGCTAACCAGGCAAGATGCGCCCGGGTGTGGGAGGGATGCAGTGGAGAGTGCTGGATTGACAGGGCTGGGAATACAACCTGCATTTTCTGCATTAAGGGGCCTGTCATCAAGCCGCGGGGGAATGCTGCTTTGCAGAGGGAAGCACAACACCTGCTCAAAAGACACAAATATTCAAAGTAAAGAGCAATCCCTTGGTATCACACAAAGACACCTCCTGCACGCTCCCAGGGAATCCAGGGTGTGCACAACGGACCTGCATATTCCATCCATCCTTCCGTGTCCATCCACCAAATCCACTTCAGACACTTCATCTTCTTTCCTCATTTTCACAACAGGGATGGGACCCAGGCCTGAGCCATTAGACACTACAAATGTGCTTAACCCCAAAAAGGTATTTTCTTCAACTGTCCAAAGTTGAGCACCCCAAATCACTGGGCACCTTTGAGAATCTGGGTTCAGGAGGGTCATAATAAATTCTGCTGCGTAGCAAGCATCAGATGCCTGGGATGTAGCAAGGCAACGTTCTTTGATGGATGTGGGGCAATGTATAGGGCATTAGAAGTCTTCATATAGCAGCTTCCTTTTAGACTGCCCAAAGGCCTGTAAAATTTATTTCACTAGATGATCAGCTAGGTTATTAGACCTGGCTTCATGTTATTATGTTGGGATCTGAAAGATGGATGCACTGATTTCATCTTGGGCATGGACTTACAAAGCTTCAGAGGGCTGATTAGCAGGATATGAATATCAGCTCCAAATGGCAGAAAAGCCCCTACCTGGCATTGTAAACTAATCACCGTACCCTTCTCGCTGCAAATATTACCTATCATCAGTATATATCCCAGAACATGCATAAAATCCACAACACCTGCCATTATAAGTGTGGGATTCCTGTGCAGCCCATGTGCTCTAATATCTTGTCATTGTTACCTTTTTTACTGTATATAAACAATGCACCACTGTGGTTGCCAAAGCTCTGATACCAGCAGATTCAGTAGGTGCTCCAAAGCCTCTATCACTAAAGTCAGCTTTATCATCACAGCTCCCCTTGCAGATGGCCAAGCCCATCGGTGTTACTGGGCCTGGGATCAGGCATTTTCCTCACCCGCTGCTAGTCTTCACTTCTTTCATGGACACATGGATATTGGACTGAGAGATATTTTTCCTTGGGACACTTTTTCTTAGGAAACTTCACATCTGAGCTGGCTGGAGCATCCTGTGAATTCATGGCATTTATAGCAGCTGGTGTTGCTTAAAGTAAGAAAAAAAAAAAAAAAGCCCTAGAAAAATATAATCCAGAAAACTGGGTGCCTTTTCTTTTGAGACATTCTGAAAAACCCTTCTTACGGTTGGTTCAGAGTGATATTTAGTTCTAATTTTATTTGGATGTTATTAGACAATGTTTAGAGAGCTCAGTCACCAAAAGAAGCATCCTTTTTCACCTTGAACAAGACATTTAATTTAATCAAAAGTGATGTTGTAGGTTTTTCCCTGCCCTCCCCACCCTGCCCCCGCCAGCCTCTTGATGTGCAAAAAAAGTTTCAGCAGAACGAAAACCAGGTTTTGGCCAGTATGTGTGTCTTTGAAACTGCCTGCAACTAGAAAGTCTGCTATTCATCCAGTTCTGGTACACGTAGAACTGTATTTTGTCGCTACAGTCTTGGGGTGCCCGCACAACTTACCAGTCAGTTTCCCTGCATGAAATCACATTCCCTGTCTGGAGAAAAATACATAATGAAGAGAGGCAAAAAGATATTCAGAGATAGGATCTACTCAGAAGGCAAGTGCTCAGGATGGCCTCAGGTCCATCTTAGCAAAACAGACATATTACTGTCCCAACCCCCGGGGTGCCCTGGCAGTGTTTGATCCTGGGTCCTGTCACGCCAGGACAAAGGAGGGGATGATGGTGACGAGCCTGTATCACCACTGGCTCCTCATGTACTGCACAGAATCTTTTGGTCTTGGCTGCAGAAACGTTATAGGTTATATAAGGTTATAACCTTATAGGTCTTGCTGCAATCATAGACATGTTTTTACCGTGTAACCCCTGCCATTGGAGCCTGGTATTTCAGGCACTGCTCCTAGCATCACTCTCACTCCCTCCTGCTGCTTCCCCGGCAGATGTATGGGGTGTCCTGCCAGCGGGTAACAGCCCGGATCCAGCACACACACATTTTTAACAACTTGCTTCAATGAGAACTTTCTACAAAGGTGCCCTCCAAGCCACTTTTCCTGCCCACCAAGCACGCCTGGGCCTGGGAGAGCAGCTCTTTGGCTTCCCCTGATCCTTCCACCCTGCCCGGCTCCTCTCGGGAGCTGGCTCGGTGGCCGCGCTGTGCCTCAGCGCGGAGCGGGAGGTAGCAGAGTCACGGCACTGATGCCACTTGGCAGGCGCTCCTAATGACACCGCGTCCACATGAAAGCCAAACACAGCCCTCGGAGAGCCGAGGGCTCCTCTGCAAAGGAGACCTGAGCCCTTTAAGGAAGAGAGAGGAGCAGAAATCAATTGTCTGCTCGCCTTCCTCCCTGGGCCCCCCTCTCCCCCTCCTCCATCACCACCACCACCACACATGCACCCTATTCACCCTGCTGGAAGGTGACATTTGCTATTAACCTTATATTGGGCCATTTTGTAAATCAATGTCACTTACATTTAATAACAAGTGTAATCAAAGGAATTATGCAAATTTAATTTGATGCTTCTTGAATTATGCAAATCTGCACCACATATAATGGCTTCTGACATGTGCCCAGTTGGAGAACGTTCCATTACCTCCTCTCTTATTACCCCTATTATTATTTTTATTTTTTTATCCTGTGGTGGGGGGGAGGGAGAAGGGAGGGAGCAGCGGTTAGGCTTGGAGGCAGGGGGGACAAGCGAGTGCAGGGGGAAGAGAAGGGAAAGAAGAGGGGTGGTGGAGGAAAGCGCTCCTTTGCCTGCATTTTGAGTAGAAAAGCCTCCTGAAGGCATTTCTGTTATTGTTATTGCAGAGCAAGGAGAGCGGGGCAGGGAGGGGGGGAATGGGGATGGGGGGAATCATTTCCCATGAATGGCTTTGCAGGCAATAATACTATAAGCCTCTGATTCTAAATTACTGCCCTTCCAGTCCTATCTCCAGCACGATATTACTCTCCTTGGCCTCTTCTTCCTGAATTACTAGGCGAGCTGGGGGAGGGGGAGGGAAGAGGGGAGCAGGACCCACAGAGTGGAAAATGCAGAATGAATGGGTGAAAAGGGGCTTCAGATTTTTGCTCCATGGCCACCCCAGGTAGCCCCACATCCTTGTTCCTCCCGCCAGGGCCCCAGGAGAATAGCTGTTCTTTTCCCCTTGGCTTTCCCACCGCTTACTTGTTTCCTTGCATGTGAGCTCAAGATCGGGGAAAGACCGCCACAAGATGGATGTGCCACAATTTGCAGTATCTTCTCTGACACACGGGGCATCTGCATCCGGTGGCACCCCAAGTTCCTCACTTGGCAAGGACTTCAGTGCCTGCACCGCCAGAAGTCAGGTTGGACCAGCCTCTTTCTCCATTGGTTTTGCTTGTCAGAGACAGCAAGAGGATTTGATGATCACAGAGTGGATCTGAAAGACAGTGCAGTGATGGTAGTAGAATATATCATGGTGGACCACATTTTCCTCTGCTGGACCACTCACACCAACTGATGAGTGACTCTTGCCATGATAATTTGTGCAGTGTGACCTTGGGCAAGACTGCTCCCACCTCTGTGTCTTGGTGTCCTCATACTTGTGCAAAGCATATAAAGAAATTGATCTGGTTTTTGGAAGGAGGGGAAGAAAAAGGAGACAAAATGTGTTTTTAAAAGTCTGTGTGCTCATCTAATGTAAATTGATATGCATTATGAGGGTACAGTACCAGAATGGCTCCATAATTTCTGTAAGGCAAAGAGTTACTAATATCAGAAGTCTCCCTGCTTTAGATTTGAGAAGTGAAAGGCAGAGGAGGATTTCTACACTTCCCAGTCAATTTACGCTTGCCATGTTTCCTTCCAAAACTCTTCCAAAAATCTCATTTTTTCCCCTCTTTGCTCTAAATATTTCTGCTTTGTTACATAGCCCTACAAGACTGCGATTTTTTTTCCTAATGAAAGATGATTTCCAGAAACACACTCTACATTTGGATTTATAAGATAAGAAACCAGAAAATATTTCTAGATGTTTTTTTATGCCTGTCAATAGTTCAAATTCTTTTTAAAGCTAAAGAAAAGGGGTTTTTTGTTTTAATGGAAGGAGTGATTTTTCCTCTGTTATCAAAAATGTACTTTCATAGAAACTTTGGTGAGAGGAAGCTGTCCCTATTGTGCCCAAACTGAAAATCCAGAAGTTCCTTGTGGAAAATGCCATGTTTCAGCCAGTCCTTGATAATATGGCTTCCAGCAATGATGGGGTGAAATACATGTGTTTACCCCACTTCAGGGCTAACATCCGCTGGCTTTGGAAAAGAAACCTGTAACTTACCCAGGGGATGCTGCTGACATTACCTTCATGCCCTGATGGTATTTGGCAGCACAACCAGCAGCTCTCCAATGCTATCAGCACTCCACCACTGCTGCCAATTCTCTGTAGAGCCCATACAGAAAACAAGGGTGGATCTTCATCTCAAAACCTGTGGCTGCAGGTGGAAAACCTGCTGGGAAGCCTCAGTCCAGCATCTTCTTCTGCTCTTGTCCAGGGAGCCCAGCCCCATGCTCTCCAGCTCCCAGGACTGCAGTGCCTGAAGGGAGGGTGTCAGCAGGAACGTCAATAATGGTGTGTGGCACTTGCTCACCTCTGCCTCAGGCTGTTGATTCACTGCCCAGAGACGGTGTCATTAGGAGGCTGAAGAAAATAATGAAGCTCGTTTCAGAGTCAGATACATCAATAACTTCTAAAGTCCTCCTCAGCCCAAGGCTTCTGCACTGCACAGAGGACAGAGAACTTCTTGCCTTGCCTTGCCTTGCCTTGCCAGTAGACAACCTCCATCACTCCCATGGACATGGGGATGGTCAGGACCTGCTCCCATCACCTGGTGCCGGGTGCTGCACAAGCAGATCAGCAGGAGGGTGACCATCACAAAGTGTTGCAGCTGAAGCGCCACTGCTGTGGGTGCCAACCTCACACAGCCCTCGGCCCTGAAGGTACTTCTAGGGAAGCAGGTTAATGAGTGCATGGAGCTGAACTTGTCCCTGGTGTTAAGCCTGCTGAGGTCAATGGAGGTACCAAACAGCCCAGAGGGTCCTATTCTTGAATTCAAGAGGTGTGTAGCAGATGGAAGCATCTCTCCTGCAGAGAGAGCTCAGCACACAACACGTTGTCTCATAGCTGGTGTTTCTGGGCTTATCTCTCCACGGAGCTTTTCAGAAGGATGTCTCTGAACAACTCCAGCCAGGGATATTCCAGGATAAAAGGGTCTATGTTGGAGTTTCTTAGGAATAGCTGTCAAGAACAGCCCCATGGCGGTAGAAAATGTCCTGCACGCTACACTACAGCCAGCAGCACCAGTCACAGACCTAAAGCACAGTACATCGGTGACTGTCGTAACATGGGCTCACTGCTGTCTATGTATTCCTCAACTCCAGTCCCAGCTGGAGGATGCCAGGTACAACAGAGCAGCCAGAGGAGCCTGAAAGTGAAATGCCTTTTCATCAGGCAGCCTGTTTCCTGGAGCTTAGGTCCTGATGCTGTAGGTTGATTCAGAAACGGGCAATGCAGAGTTCCCAAGTCCAGGCTGAAAGACCTTTGTGCCATTGCTGGGAGAGGGAATTTACTTTGCTTGAGCTCTGGAGGGGGCATGCTGGTCTTCCCCAGGGTAAACAAATAGAGTGGGGAAGTGCCTCTGAAAGCCATAATTGACACAAGAGCTCTAAAAGGGACTGCTCTCAGCGGGAGGCCATGCTGCTTAAAGTTTCCTTGCTCTCCCCTTCCCTGGAAATCACAGGTCATCACTTGCAGCGGCCTCCTCCCCACTAAAACTGTAAACAGCAAAGAGCCATAAAAACACCGAAGCACAGAAAGGCTGAGAATCTGATCTGATGAGAAAGGACACGCTGACAAAATGACCGTCAAACATCCTGGCAAACAGTTTGGAGGGAGCAGGCTGGGACGGTGCAAGAGAAGAGCTGCTGGAGGAAGATGGTGAAGGTTTCAGAGGCAGCCAAGACAAGGATGAAGGAAGGCTCTTGAGACATCTAGCAGCTGTGTGGAGAGGAGCTTCCCAGGAAAATTTCATGACATGTGCCAAGGGCTTGCTACCCCACTCCCAGAAGGGACTTAATCTCTAGTGCCCTTGATAATTTACACAATGCCCAGAGCAATCACTTATTTGCTGACCAGAGCAACTGGCATGGTCTTTTTCATTAAAATAAACTTTTAAATGAGAGCTGAAGAAGAAATGAAATTACGGACAGTCCTACTTCCAACCAGGCTCCCAGCTTTCCCACTACTGCTTATGCTTGGCCAGGGCGCACAGGAGCTGATGGGTGTCCCACCCACTCTGTGCCTCAGTTTCCCCACCTGTAAGGAGGAGATGACAGGACAGACACTCACCCCACAGGGCTGGCACAGACCCCACCAGCAGTGGCTCTTCTGCAGTGTCACTCCATTGCCATCGGCGGCAGAACCTCTTGTTTAGCAAAGAAAAATGGGGGGCTGAGGGTGATGCCAGGAGGCAAGATGTTCCCATTTACCTTTGGCCTGGCAATGCCAGAGGACAAGGAATTTCACTAGGTAGGCACCAAAGTTTCTGCTTCCTTTTAATGCAGATGAAAGGAGGATAGCAGTCACATTTGATGCAGAGTGGGTCATATGTAGGAACAAGACCTAAAAGCTAGACAAGAAACACCGGTGAATGTCACGTAAGAAACTAAACAGGTAGAACACCTGATCTTTTACAATGAGCTAATTATATATTTTGTTAGTATGTTTTTATATGCTACATAATTTAATTACTGCATGGAGCTCCAGGAGTTAAACATTTGGAAAAAGATATTTTGAGGACAAGTATTGTCTTCCTATAAACATGACTGGGATTTGCATGGACAGAGTCTCCCAATGCCCATTTTAAGCTGGCAGGCATTTGATGAAACGCAGAAGCAGAAAAGTGAGGACCAGAGGGAGCCAGTCTCTTCTGGAGCTCCTTCCTTCCAGCACCCTGAAAGCTTTGGCAGATCCTGCTGGCATGAAACCCACAGCCTACTTCCCACGTTAAGCTGGGAAAAGTCCTGACACATGGGTTAATGACAGCGAGGACATCTAACATCTGTTAGATGGGGAAAAAATAGCGAGGCCCCATGGGGAAGTCTCTCTCTATCCACTTACTGTAAGGTCCACTTACCACAGGCCCCTGGCAAAAGTCAGCATCACCCTGCTCTGGCTCTCTCTCGCATCCCAGCCCAGCCTCCCCTGGTTCAAGCAGTGGTCCCACATCTTTGCTGCCTGCATCCAGGCGCAGGGATGATGAAGGGTTTCAGGGTCTCACTCAGAGCCTCTCTCCCCAGCAGTGCTGCGGGAGTCACACATCTGAGTGCTGCTTTTAGCCCAGCAGAGCAAACTCGCCCCAGTGCAATCCCATCAGCATCAATGGAGCCTCACAGAGGGTAAATCCTGCTCACTCAGCTTCTCTCCAGCACCTGATCCTGCATGCAGAGAGCATGGAGATCTTTTATCCTCTCCCTCCCCCTTTCATTCCTGCCCATTTTTCACTCCTTCTTCCCAAACACATGGGTGCAGCTCTGCTTGTAGAAATCCCACAGAGTTATTCCTGCTTCATACCAGGTCAGCTCAGCAGAGATGGCGATCCTCTGATTTCTCCTCTTACACCCTTTCCAAGAAACTAGTTCTTGGCACTGCAGGGAGATGGATTATTTGATCTTTATTAATTTATTGAAGGGAAGGAATAGGGTGGAAATTGCAATGAAAGGGACAGCCAGCGAGATGGCAAGGAAGAGAGGTTAAAAATGAAGTCATCATCTAATTGGCCCGCAGTGAATTATTCACATGTATAATCTTTTTTAAAAAAAAATATTCAGCACAAGGCAATGCAAGTAAATGCTGTTCATGTTTAAAAGTCATTTCCATAAGTAAGTGCAATTTCTCTACTGTTTGCCCCTGTTTAATGAAGTGAAATCTTGTTTGCATTCCTCCCAATTTCCCAACGAAAGGCGCCCAAGCGTTTGCACCAAAATTACTCGGCCCAAATTAAAACCCTCCAACACTTTAAAAAAAAAGAGGAAAGGGGGGAAAAAATCAGACTTATTTTTAAAATGCCTTAAGTGCATCCCAGCATCCTAATTTATTTTTAGACACTCGTTATTAAGAGTAGTAGTAAGTTTCCCCTTCTCTCTCGCTCTCTCTCTTATTTAAATGAACTTAATGGCAATAGATGCAAATGTCTGGAAGAGGAAAATAGTTAACATTTATTTATTCTTACTGTTGTCTCTTCCCTGGCTGGTGTCATTAGAACAGTTCGTTGCATCCCATTCGCTCCCATTAGCTCTGCTATCAGAGCCACCCAGCACGACTCCAGCACGGCTCGAAGTGCTTTCTGCGGCCCACATAGGGACTACATCATCATCTCCGAGGCACTGGCTTAATGACAAGAAAAAAAATCGGAATATATTGCACAGCGATCTGGGGAAACAACAACAAAACCCACCGCTGCCGCCACCGCCGTCACGCAATGCCGTCTCCCCTTGACCCGGGGTGCACGGCTCTGCCTCAGCCGGACGGGAGGACAGACAGACGGACTGGCTGTGACGCTGGGACAAACATGCCTTTGCAATTCATTGATCTGGGAAATGTGCAGAGAAATATGCCAATGGGGACCTGGAGTGCTTGGAAACGCACTCAGGAGGACCCAGCGAGACTGGAATGGGTTCAAACAGCTGCTCGGTGCCGGCAGAGCCATCTCCCCCGATGCAGGGCTGCCAGCCGGCTGGCTCCTGGCTCCCCGGTGCAGGCAGGAGCAGCCAGTGCTGGTGGTGGGGTGGGGATCTTGCACCCCCTCACTAGACAAACCCCGCTTTCCTCCAGTGCCCCCACCGCTCCCCAGCAGCAGCGTTTCCTAAAGCAAACCAGACCAGCCTCCATGTGCGAGCAGCCATGTATCCCAGGGCCGAGTGTCCTGAGCTGCCAGCTCCAGCGACAGCACACGTCACCCTGCAGGGTACATTGTCCCAGCCCACCGGCCACCTCTGCAGAGATAAGGGGCTACCCCAGGGAACGATGGCCGAGGGCCAGTGCTGGCAGGCAGCAGCCCGGAGAGGCAGGTGCCCCGCTGCCCAGGAGAAGTGGCTGAAACCCACCATCCCCCTGAGCACCAGGGTCCTCTCTGACCCCCCGGGACGTGGAGATGGACCTGGCCCACATCAGAGAGGCAAAATCCTTTCGCCAGCAAGAGGGACACAACAGGTCACCCACCCAGAGTGCCCATGGGTTTTGGGGTCTTCTGAGCCCTTCACCCCCCAGGCGGCACACAGGCAAGGGTGGTGGCGAGCGCGGGAGAGGGAGACCAGGGCTCTGTGACAGCACCGGCTGACAAAGCAGCATTTGGGAGGGAGGACATCAGCATCTGCAGCGCTGACACATAAAAGAGAGGCGGCAGCTATTGCAGGCAGGGATGGAGCCGCACAAAGGGCCCTCCCCCCTCCATAAAGTTGACATTGTCTCCCGTGATAACTTTTCTGCTGAGGTAGGAGACACTTTACTGCAGAGTTGCACACAGCAAGTAGCTGCCCTCCCCCCCGCCCCTTCCCATCCTCTCCCTCTCTCTCTCCAGCATCATTTACATCCTTAATTAGCTGTAATTCTGCAGTGCTCATTAGGGAAGGACTGGAAAATATCAAGGAGCCCACAAGCAGGGGGCTTCAGGGGAGAGGGAGGAAGAGGGGGGTGCGGGCATCAGACTGAGAGGGGATGCCCAAGGCTGGATTGTGGATCCAGGAGCCAGGAGCTACTTGCTTAATTTGGATGGGATGATTACACTAATTTGGGAGCACTGATCCAGTGACGGGGTTAAAGAGGCCACACTGTCCCATAGAGAAAGGCAGAAGGCTTGTCCAGAGAATAGCAGCATCTCACCAAGAGGACTTGTTCTCACCTGCTTGCTCACAGGTGATGTCTCTCTGCTGGGTTACTCAGGGCCTCACACTCTTAAAGTCAGTTGTCAGGTGGAGGAGGAGGGCAAGCTTCCCCTCCAATGCAGGCAGCTACACAAACCTGTCCGCTCCTCCAGCCTCGTTAGGATTTATCCAGCAAAGGAGTTTCTCTGGAAAATTGCAGTTGACTGGGCTAAAGCACTTCTGCCAGGTGTGCCACTGTGCTGCAACCTTATGGTTGGAGAAAGAATGACTCAAAAGTGAGCCAGAAGAAAATCTGAATGAGTAGTTAATTGCTTTTTAAAGCAGATGCTCTCTTGATGTGAAACAAGGAAAGGTGAGTATTTTGAATTTGACTTCAGTGACCT
The DNA here is from genome assembly GCF_028858705.1 of Grus americana. Taxonomy (NCBI): domain Eukaryota; kingdom Metazoa; phylum Chordata; class Aves; order Gruiformes; family Gruidae; genus Grus; species Grus americana. The sequence continues at coordinate 22,430,542 of NC_072858.1, forward strand.
AAAATAATAAAAAAGCAAGAACTTAGGACTTGAAACTATAGCCAAAATTTACATTCTGGGTTGTTGTACCCTTTAACCCCAAATGGACAAACATTGTGGAGTCCTATTTTTGGTCCAGATATTTGACATCTGGGGACCTACAGCAGACCCGGATGGTTCTAATCTGGACTCCCTTTCACTCAGGAGTATACAAACACAAAGAGCGTCAAGTCCTTCCTCTTCACAGTTTCAAAGTACAAGACCATTAGGGAGCTATTATTGCCTCATTGCCTTAGCTGGAAAACAGAGAACAGGTAGATTAAGTGAATTGGGCAAGGACATAAAGGAAATCTGTGGCAGAGCCTGGCAGTGATCCCAGATTTCCTAATGCCTCTCTTTGAACTGCTAGTTACAAGCCCTCCTTCCTTATGTTGTAGCACATAGACCTTTGCATGCCTACTTGCCCTTGCAGTTCCGGGCACACCCTTGGCTGTTTTTTAATTCACTGTGTAGCTGTATCTTTGCTCGAGGTTAGATATACGTGTAAAAGTCTGTCTGGGAATTCAGTGAAGTTGATGAGGATGGCCTTTGCAAGTCCATGCTCCTACTTTTCACTTGCTGGCAATATGTGAAGCCCTCAGGACGAGCTCTGATGGTATGTCCCACCAAAGACTCAAAACTACCATCAGCGCATGCGGGATTGTTTACAAATATATGGGCATCTGCACAAATGGGCACTTGCACTTCCAAGTATCTTTCTTCTTCATTAACATCTTCAAATTTCTGTCAGTGTTTAGATGAAACTTGCCATAACAGAGAATCAGAATAAGCAAACGTGCCAGAACAACTTGAGAGAAAAACCTCAGTGAAGTATAACTCTACAGAAGTGCCTAGGACCTTTGCAAAACAGCATTTCAGTGGTTCGTGTCGTTGGCTCTGAGGTTTAACATAGGTTAATTCCCTTCACACTTACCCAAGACAACTTCTTTACATCATTCAAGCAAAGAGAATTTTGGCCCATCTTTCTGTCTTAACATCTGCCTTTTCCTGTAATGTTTGTACATAGATCTCTAAGGTCTTTCAAAGGAAATAAAATTTCCAGCTCCACTCTACATGAAATTCGAGCTGCAAAGAAGCAGCAGTGGACCAGAGACTGCCTGGATCTCACTGCAGTGCTTTAAAGAGCATCTTCTCTGCACTTCCAAGGGACCACTTAGTCAAGATTTTCAATGACAAATTGACAATGACAAACCTTCAGAATGGATTTTGTCCATTATCATTCTACTATTTGGGAAGAAGGAAGAAGATCAGGAAGAAAATACTAGATCCACATGCCTATTAGAGATGTTCAGCTGGTACAAGGAAAGATGCCTCATCACTGCCTGGGTGCAGAAGACAGGGATGCCAGTTGGCTTAGACTTCTCTGTGGCCTTAGCTCTGCCCACGTGATGTGGGTGGCTGTTGGGCTTCTGCAGAGGGTAGATACCTGCTCCCAGACATCCACAGAGGAGGGTGTGGAAGTGGAAAGAGCTGCTTGTGGTTGTTGCATAGCTCACAACTGCAAATGCCAGCTCCTGGGCAACAGCTCACGCTTGGGTGAAGCCTGCACTCTCCCACTCATGGCAGTCAGTGATCTCCTTAGAAATGGCTCAAAAGTGTCTTTTGCAAATTGCTTGTTAGTGGGTTCTTTGATACCTAGAGTACCAATGAATGGCATCATTCCCACAGTCTACTTGCCATCATTACATTTTCCTCTTCTGTACTTCATCCTTCTCCTCTAAAGCCTACAGGAACAGCAGGAGCTTACCTTTTGCATTGCAGCAATAGCCAGAAATCCTGAGCTCAGACAAACTGAGTCTCGGACAAGCAGATGTCTAGAAAAACAGGTAAAGTATGAATCACAGATATTCAAATATGAGCCACCCTTCCCATGGGTTGGTTTCAGAGATGGCTGTACAGAGGATGAACCCAAGGCATAAAGTAGTGTTGTACATGACTGTCAGAATCAGCAGCAAATCTGCACCAGGGATGGATGGCCCTGTATGACCAAACAGAGACAAGTAAGGAGGAACACACTGACATGCACAGAAGCAAGCTCTTTTGTGTGTATATGTGGATAGGTACATGGGAGTTAAATTATATATGTGTATGAGCATTTATATTGTTGTGTGTGTGTGCTGGGATGTGCCTGATCCTGCACATCAATGTGTGCAGATGGCAGGAGAGGAAGGGGGACTCCCCAGGCTGCACACCAGCTAAAGTGTGGGCGAGAGTTTGTGGACTGCTACTGAATAGCTTGAGGCATCAAGCCTTAGAATAAGCTGTAAGGGCTTATTTCCAGTACAGAGCATTTTCCCCCACTAAGAGTCAATGAAACTATTTCTGCCAACCTCCCTCAGGTACCACATAGCAAATGTAACACCAAGGAAACATTGGGGAAGATTTCTGGTCACTCAGACTGTGGTAACGGGGAGAAAGCCTAGCCCATGAAAAGACATCACTCGTTTAATTTGCAGAGATACTTGGCTGAATAGCCTCCTGCTTTGCAAGTATTCTTTCAGTTTGCAGCAACATCTTTCTCCATCTCCCTGATTCTTTCACAGGGGCTTGGAAGAAACACAGATTTGCTCCACACTAGCTTTCCTGGTATTATTGTCTGTGGTGACTCCTGCGAGGAGGAGCTGGGAGGAGAAGAGCTCTGAACTGGCCCAGACTGCATCCCCACGCTGCCCCACACCAGGCTGCCTGTGAGGATGCAGCACCCGGGATCCTTCCAGCCTCCACCGGCCCCGCTCTCCCCTCCGCACCCCCACCCCAGCTCTGCGGCCGACTCAAAGCTGCCCCTACCCTTCACCTGGGCATGGCCTCCTGATGGGACTTCACTTGCTCTCTGCGGCGCAGGTCCAGAGACAGTTTTAGAGCATCTCCTCCAGAAACGGGTCCTCTCTCAGCAGTCAAAGCCAAGCCTAACAGTGCCTCCTGCTGAACCCGCTGGCAGGGCCGGCACCTCGCTCCTTGGGCATCCTGATCCTTCCCACGGGGACTTGGGCAGTGAGAGGGAGGGAGATTGATAGCAAGGAAAAGCAGCAGATGAAAAGTAAACTCACACTACATAAATTCCTAAATGATTTTTATAAGGACACAACATTGTAACAACTTGCCAAGAACAACACCGAAATTATTTCAAGGTTTCCCGTTTGTTTGTAAAGTGAATATTAAAAGTGCAGGCAGCAGTCTCCCGGTGTTCCCCTGGGAACTGTTAGTGCCCGTAGTAACGAGGTCATTCCTTTTTTATTAGGAGAAGGGTTTCTGTAAAGTTAAATGTGCTGACAGCCTCTTGCCTTTGATGTTG